>NC_092055.1:51454190-51754190 GCF_003086295.3 Arachis hypogaea
ATCAACCTACAGAAAATATAAAATAACAATAGATATAATTAAATAACATTGGGTTGCCTCCCAATAAGCGCTTCTTTAGTGTTAATAGCTTGACAGTGAGCTCTCATGGAGCCTCACAGATAATCAGAGCAAGGTTGGGGCCTCTCAACACCAAACTTAAAGTTTGGTTGTAGCCTCCTAACACCAAACTTAGAGTTTGATTGTGGGGGTTTTGTTTGACTCTGTATTGAGAGAAGCTTTTCATGCTTCCTCTCTATGGTTACAGAAGGAGAACCTTGAGTCTTAAGTACAAGGTAGTCCTCATTTAACTGAAGGACCAACTCTCCTCTGTCAACATCAATCACAGCTTTTGCTGTGGCTAGGAAGGGTCTGCCAATGATGATGGATTTATCCTCATCCTTCCCAGTGCATAGGATTATGAATTCAGCAGGGATGTAAAGGCCTTCAACCTTCTCTAGCACGTCCTCTACTAGTCCATAAGCCTATTTCATTGATTTGTCTGCCATCTCTAGTGAGATTCTTGCAGCTTGTACCTCAAAGATTCCCAGTTTCTCCATTACAGAGAGGGGCATGAGGTTTATCCCTGACCCCAGGTCACACAGAGCCTTTTTAAAGGTCATGGTACCTATGGTACAAGGTATGAAGAATTTTCCGGGATCCAGTTTCTTCTGAGGTAATGTCTGCCTCATTAATGCATTCAGTTCATTGGTGAACAAGGGGGGTTCATCCTCCCAAGTCTCAGTACCAAATAACTTGGCATTCAGCTTCATGATTGCTCCTAAATATTTAGCAACTTGCTCTTCAATGATGTCTTCATCCTCTTCAGAGGAAAAATATTCATCAGAGCTCATGAATGGCAGAAAGAAGTTCAATGGAATCTCTATGGTCTCTGTATGAGCCTCAGATTCCTTTGGTTCCTCAAAGGGAAACTCCTTTCTGTCCAGAGGACGTCCCATGAGGCTTTTTTCACTGGGACTCACATCCTCCTCACTCTCTCCAGGTTCGGCCATGTTGATCATGATTATGGCCTTGCACTCTCTCTTAGGATTTTCTTCTGTATTGCTTGGGAGAGTACTGGGAGGAGTTTCAGTAATCTTCTTACTCAGCTGACTCACCTGTGCCTCCAAATTTCTAATGGAGGACCTTGTTTCATTCATGAAACTTAGTGTAGTCTTGGATAGATCAGAGACTATGGTTGCCCGGCCAGAATGGCTCTGTTCAGAATTCTCTATCTATTGCTGAGAAGATGATGGAAAAGGTTTGCTATTGCCAAACCTGTCTCTTCCACCATTGTTATTATTGAAGCCTTGATTAGGCTTCTGTTAATCCTTCCATGAGAAATTCGGATGATTTCTCCATGAAGGATTATAGGTGTTTCCATAGGGTTCTCCCATGTACTTCACCTCTGCTGTTGTAGGATTCTCAGGGTCATAAGCTTCTTCTTCAGAGGAGGCCTCCTTAGTACCGCCTGATGCAGCTTGCAATTCAGACAGACTCTGAGAAATCATATTGACTTGCTGAGTCAATATTTTGTTCTGAGCCAATATGGCATTTAGAGTATCTATCTCAAGAACTCCTTTCTTCTGAGTTGTCACATTATTCACAGGATTTCTTTCAGAAGTGTACATGAATTGGTTATTTGCAACTGTTTCAATGAGTTCCTGAGCTTCTTCAGGCGTCTTCTTCAGATGAAGAGATCCACTTGCAGAGTTTTTCAATGACATCTTGGATAGTTCAGACAGACCATCATAGAATATGCATATGATGCTCCATTCTGAAAGCATGCCAGAAGGACACCTTCTGATCAATTGCTTGTATCTTTCCCAAGCTTCATAGAGGGATTCGCCTTCCTTCTATCTGAAGGTTTGGATTTCCACTCTAAGCTTACTCAATTTTTGAGGTGGAAAGAACTTTGCCAATAAGGCATTGACCAGCTTTTCCCAAGAGTTCAGGCTGTCCTTAGGTTGTGAGTCCAACCATGTCCTAGCTCTGTCTCTTACAGCAAAAGGGAAAAGCATAAGTTTGTAGATCTCAGGGTCAACCCCATGAGTCTTAACAGTATCACAGATTTGCAAGAACTCAGCTAAAAATTGATGAGGATCTTCCAATGGAAGTCCATGATACTTGCAATTCTGCTGCATTAGAGAAACTAATTGAGGCTTAAGCTCAAAGTTGTTTGCTCCAATTGCAAGAATTGAGATGCTCCTTCCACAGAAGTCAGAAGAGGGTGCAATAAAGTCACCAAGCATCTTCCTTGCATCTCCACCATTGTTGTTGGGTTCGGCCATGTCTCATTCTTTTTCAAAAATTTCTGTTAGGTCATCTCCAGAGGGTTGTGCTTTAGCTTCTCTTAGTTTCCTTTTAAGAGTCCTTTCAGGTTCAGGATCAGCTTCAAATAGAATGTCTTTATCCATGTTCCTG
Organism: Arachis hypogaea; assembly: GCF_003086295.3. Lineage (NCBI taxonomy): Eukaryota > Viridiplantae > Streptophyta > Magnoliopsida > Fabales > Fabaceae > Arachis > Arachis hypogaea. Next base: position 51,456,612 of record NC_092055.1, read on the forward strand.
CTCATATGAAAAAGAAGAGAAAAGAAGAGGAATCCTCTATGTCACAGTATAGAGATTCCTTTATGTGAGTAGAAGAAGAGAAGAATAGAAGGAGGAGGTAGAGAGGGGAATTCGAACTTTAAATTAAAATAAAAAGAAAATATTTTTGTTTTTATTTTAATTATAGGTTAGTATTCAAAAATTATAAAAAGGAATAAAATTAAATTAAAATTTAAAATAATTAGTTAATTAAAAAGGATTTTGAAAAAGTGGTTAGTGATTTTCGAAAATTGGAGAGGGAAAAGTAGTTAGGTGGTTTTGAAAAAGATATGATTGAAATAGAAAAACTTTTAAAATCAAACCAAAAAGTCAAGTAGTTAATTGAAAAAGATTTGAAAATCAATTTTGAAAAGATAGGAAGTTAGAAAAGATTTTGAAATTAAGTTTTGAAAAAGATATGATTGAAATAGAAAAAGATATGATTGAAAATCATTTTGAAAAAGATTTGAAAAAGAAATTTAAAAAGATTTGATTTTTAAAATTAAAGTTGATTACTAGACTAATAAGAAATTAAAGGATATAATTCTAGAATTCAAAGATTGAACCTTTCTTAATAGGCAAGTATTAAATGTTAGTGAGATTTTCGAAAATATGAAGTAAAAATAAGAAAAAGATTTTGAAAATCAATAAAAAAATTTCGAAAAATATGTAAAAAATAAATGAAAAAGATTTGATTTTTGAAAAAGATTTGAGAAGATAGAATTTTGAAATTGAAATTGATGAGTAAAATGAGGAAAGATATATTTTTGATTTTTGGATTTTTAGTAAAGAGAGAGAAAAACACCAAATTGAAACAAAACATAAAAATTATGAATCAAAACAACTAATACATGCAAGAACACTTTGAATGTCAAGATGAACACCAAGAACACTTTGAATGTCAAGATGAACACCAAAACTTATTTTTGAAAATTTTTAAGAAAAGAAAAACATGCAGGACACCGAACTTAGAAATTTTCAAACTTTAGACATTAACAAATTGAAAATGCATATGAAAAACAAGAAAAGACACAAAACATAAAAATGCAAAGATCAAACAAAGAAGATCATCAAGAACAACTTGAAGATTATGAAGAACACCATGCATGAGTTTTCAAAATTTTTTTTTGAGAAAAAATTAAAACATGCAATTGACACCAAACTTAAAATTTGACACAAGACTCAAATAAGAAACACAAATTTTTTGGTTTTTATGATTTTATGAATTTTTTTGAAAATTTTTCGAAAATAAAAATAATAAAAACAAAAAGCTTAAAATTAAAATAAAATTGCCTAATCTGAGCAACAAAATCAACCGTCAGTTGTCCAAACTCGAACAATCCCCGGCAACGGTGCCAAAAACTTGGTACGCACTATCATAATCTCAATTTTTCTTCACAACTTCGCACAACTAACCAGCAAGTGCACTGGGTCTTCCAAGTAATAAATCTTACATGAGTAAGGGTCGATCCCACGGAGATTGTCGGCTTGAAGAAAGCTATGGTCATCTTGTAAATCTCAGTCAGGCGGATTCAAATGGTTATGGAGATTTGATAATTAAAATATAATTAAAATATAAAATAGGATAGAGATACTTATGCAATTCATTGGTAAGAATTTCAGATAAGCGTATGGAGATGCTTTGTTCCTTCTGAATCTCTGTTTTCCTACTGCCTTCATCCAATCATTCATACTCCTTTCCATGGCAAGCTGTATGTTGGACATCACCGTTGTCAATGGCTACTTCCCATCCTCTCAGTGAAAATGGTCCAAATGCGCTGTCACCGCACGGCTAATCATCTGTCGGTTCTCGATCATGTTGGAATAGGATCCATTGATCCTTTTGCGTCTGTCACTACGCCCAACACTCGCGAGTTTGAAGCTCGTCACAGTCATTCCTTCCCAGATCCTACTCGGAACACCACAGACAAGGTTTAGACTTTCCGGATCTCAGGAATGGCTGCCAATAATTCTAGCATATACCACGAAGACTCCAATCTTTCGGAATGGAGGCTAAGAGATAAACGCTCAATCCAAGGTAGAACGGAAGTGGTTGTTAGGCACGCGTTCATAGGTTGAGAATAGTGATGAGTATCACGGATCATCATATTCATCAAGTTGAAGTGCAAGCGAATATCTTAGAATAGGAAAAAGCTTGAATTGAATAAGAAAACAATAGTACTTTGCATTAATTCATGAGGAACAGCAGAGCTCTACACCTTAATCTATGGTGTGTAGAAACTCTACCGTTGAAAATACATAAGTGATAATGGTGTTCATTGGCTTCGGCCCCAGAGAGGGAACCAGAATGACCAAGACCTCGAATACAATAGTAAAAAGTCCTATTTATACTAAACTAGTTACTAGGGTTTACAGAGATGAGTAAATGATGCAGAAATCCACTTCCGGACCCACTTGGTGTGTGCTAGAGCTGAGCATTGAGCTTTCATGTGTAGATACTCTTTTTGGAGTTAAACACCTGGTTGTAGCCTGTTTCTGGCGTTTAACTCTGATTTGCAACCTGTTTCTGGCGTTTAACTCCAGAATAGGGCAGGAACTTGGCGTTTGAACGCCAGTTTGCGTCATCAAAACTCGGGCAAAGTATGGACTATTACATATTGCTGGAAAGCCCTGGATGTCTACTTTCCAACACAATTAAGAGCGCGCCAATTGGGTTTTTGTAGCTCCAGAAAATCCATTTCGAGTGCAGGAAGGTCAGAATCCAACAGCATCTGCAGTCCTTCTTCAGCCTCTGAATCAGATTTTTGCTCAAGTCCCTCAATTTCAGCCAGAAAATACCTAAAATCACAGATAAACACACAAACTCATAGTAAAGTCTATAAATGTGATTTTTATTTAAAAACTAATAAAAATATACTAAAAACTAACTAAATCATACTAAAAACTACCTAAAAACAATGCCAAAAAACGTATAAATTATCCGCTCGTCACCCATTCAACATACAATTTGCTATCAGTTAGGCAGACATTCCCGCATTTTCAATCTTAGGCTATCAGTCAGGCGGGCACTTCCGCATTAGCACTTTGGCACAAGACCTATTTAACATACACTTTTCAAGTATCTATCTTATTCATTCTTTCTCATTCTCTTCCTCTTAAGTATCTATTTCCTTCATTAGTTCTCGTTTTCTTTATTTTTATTATGACTCCACATCACCAATTACATACCCACTCCTCTGCATCACCTACATTATTAAACGTACCTCTGCATCACTGTTAATTACACATACCTCCGCATCACCAAATAATCAATTACACCTATGCATCACCACCTATTCACTCATCTATTATAATCTTAAATTGATTAGTTTTTAAATAATCAAACTTCGTAACGTTTAATAAAAACTCTTTTTCTTAATAAATCGAACTCAAATTATAACTTAAAACAAAAATCTTTTTTAAATAGATTAAACTTAAAACATAGTACTTTTCTTGATAATTTGAAAATAAACTATTTTGAACCCTAAATCCAGTTTTCTTTTAAATAATGCTTTAAGCAAAGTCTCGGAGTTTTGCAAAAACTTTTGTAGCATTTTCTCTGAAATTCGGGCTTTGCCACCCTTCAAGGATTCCAACCAAACCATTTCTCAACCTTTCCAAATGTCAAATAATTTTTCAGTAATTAAAACATTTTCTTTGAAGCTAAGCCACTTTCCATTTTAATAAAATTCAGCTCCCTTTCAGTTTTTTTACAATTGAATCAAACCAATATTTTCTCAAACTCTTTCTAACGATTTCAAACCCAAGTCACTCCTTAGTATAAATTTATAATTCAAACATTGAATACAAAACCATTTTCTCAATATGAGTAAAAATGTAAACCAATTCTTTTTCTAACATAGAGTTATTTCTCAAAATAAGCTTGTAAATCAGGTTTTCAAAATAAAATCACTTTTTCGTATATTTTTTTTACAAGAATTCGGACAAAACCTCCTTTTAAAAATTGACTTCACCACCCTCACGACTCCCTCACTTCCATCATTCTTTAACTTACTCAATTCAAACCAGTACTCAATTCAAAATCAATCAAATTACATACCAAAATCACAGCCAATCATTCACACAAAGAAATCTAATCTCAATAATATTATAATTACTAACATATTTGTAATTATTTAGTATATTTTTGGGCATTTTTAAATTAAAAACTGTCAATTATAAAATAAAATTCCCTACCTCCGTATGAAATCAAAACAATGGAAACTCTAGAGAAGTTTTCTGACCGAGCTGCTGAAGAAGAAAACGTCAGAAATCGTATGTGCCTCCTAGAACTCCAATTGGCTGAATTCAAGGAGAAGGGGAACTATGTCATCGTCAGCTTCTACCGAACAAAAGTGACGCTAATATGGATAGGAGCAAGTTACAAACACTTTTATCGTATTAAATTTTTTTTATTGGAATTACTGATGAGGGAAAAACGATTCCACACAAACTCACCGGTAAGTGTACTGGGTCGCATCAAGTAGTAAAACTCACAAAAGTGAGGTTGATCCCACAGGGATTGATGGATTGAGCAACTTTAGCATGGTGATAAATTTAGTTAAGCAAATATTTGATGATTTTTGGTGAAACTTGATTTACAAAAACTAAAATGCAAATAAACTAAAGTGCATAATGAAAATTGACAGAATCTTAAAGTGCAAAAGGAGTAAATTCCAGAAACTTAAAGTGCAAGAAATTAAAAGAGCTGAAACTTAAATTGCAAGAAAGGTAAATTGCAGAAACTTAAAGTGCAAGTAATTTAAATTGCAAAATCTAAACTGCTAAGAAACTTAAATTGCATGAATAATAAAGGGATTTGGGTATTGGAAATCAAAACAAAACTGAAAAATGTAACTGTAGCAAATTAGACAAATCTAAACGGAAGTAATTCAGAAAGATTGATCAATCAGAAAATTGCAGAAGAAGCAAAACAACATGAAGACTTAATTAAATTCTAGAATCCTAAAAGAGAAATGAACAATGGCAGAAGAATATTGAAACAGCAAAAAAACTAAGATCTCAATTGCTCTCTTAACAAAACAAAAAAGAAGAAATTGTAGAGGAAAGCAAAACAGAAGGAAAACTAAGATCAGATCTCAAATTCTTAGAATTATAAAAAGAAAAAGTAAAAGATGACTTCAGAAGAATTCTTCAATCCCAATTCCCAGACCCAAAACAGAAAATAGAAGTTGCAGAAGAAGAAAAACAAAACAGAAAGGAAAATTCAGATCTGATCTCTATTTCTAAAATTCTAGAAAATGAAAATTAAAAGAGAGCTCCCTAATGAAATCAAATTCTTCTCCATTTATACACTTTCTATTTCAGTGCTCAGGTACTTGGAGTGGGCTTTTTGGCCTGTGAAGAAGTGGATCAAAATGGCACTTGGTTGCTGCTTCCAGAGGAATGTTGCGTTCTCTAAGTGAGCATAGCGTTCATTCATCCACGCGTACGCGTCTCTGATGCGTGCGCGTCCTTTTGCCTTTTTGCTCATCGACGCGAACGCGTCACGTACGTGTGCGCATCACTATCAATCTTTAGCTCCCACCATGCTCGCGCGCCCCTTTTACACGTACGCGTGCTTCAATAGTGTTCTCTTATTGAGCACTACGTTTGCTTAATGAACGCTGGCCATGCGTGCGCGTCCTTTGCGCGTGCGCGTGGGTAGCAAAACATCAAGTGCAGGCTTCAGCTCCAACCACGCGTTCGCGTGGTTCCTCCCAGGTGCTCCATCGACTCGTGCGCATCATGCACGCGTGCGCGTTGATTTCAAAACTTCACCTCCAAATTTGAATATGCCCAAAAACGCTGAGTCAATGAACGTAGCGCTCTTTTTGAAAATGAGTGCCAACCACTACCATGCGTACGCATCATGCACGCGTACGCGTGGGTCTTCAAATTTCATTGCCTGATACGTAAGCGTCCTGTACGCATGCGCGTCGCTACTGAGCGTAGCGTTCTTTCTTTGAATGCAACGTTATCCTGCAGTGCTTCTCCTTCTCTTCATTTTCTCGCCTAAAATCAACCAAACAAGCAATCAAAGTCTCACCAAAATCATAAGAATTTGCCTCATTCATAATAATCACTTAAATCTTGCATAAATCTCATGATTTTGTATAAAATAAATGATGTTTGATTGAATCAAAATAATCATGAAATTTCACTCCAACCACTAACTTATTGTGCAAGAAAGTGCATAAAACCTAATGAAACAAATGAAAAATACTTGTGAAACTAGCATAAGATGACTTGTCACCACAACACCAAACTTAAATCTTGCTTGTCCCTAAGCAAGCACTAAAACATGAGAAGAAATGAAAGAAATCAGAAAAGCATATATGTCCTTATTTAGCAGGTAATTGAATTTGGTTCATGGGGTTTTATGCAGATGTAATTGAAGCTCTACTTTTATTAGATTTCAGGATTGAAATGTCCCTTAAGTGCTGACTAAAGTTGCTGCTGTGAACTCGATTATTGATTGATCCTTGTTAACTTTTTCTTTCTTTCTCTTGTTTCAGAAACTTATTTCTCCATTGTAGCTCAGTGTCAAGTGTTGCACGCAGCTTTTTGGCCCAATTTTTCTCAACACCTTTTCACTACAGACACTTGGCTCACACTTCTTCTTAGGACCATTGATGCCCAGCACCTCTTTGGGTTACTAAATGCTTTGTAATTAGGTTGCTCTTGATGGTGGATTTTTAGTTGGTAATCCCGGGTTAATTAATCCAAGTTACCAAGTTTTAAAATACTCCACAGAACCTAATAGTCCAAGCAGATCTTAATACAATAGCATCACAGGCATGTGTCCTAAGGTCCAAGCTATTGGTGTCTAGCCTTATTATCCGTTTCTTTCATTTTTGGTTGCCAATTCTTGGCTTTTCTTCCTTTCCTTTCTTGCTCTTTCTTTTTCCAAGGATAATTATTAATTGAAGGATTTACAACAGCAACTAAGTTCACACTACAAGGGATCATCCTAACCTTTATCCTTTATTAGTGAGCTTACTTTATCAATCAAACATATATACCACCACTGAACTTTATTATCATTCCTACCACATTGGCTATTCACTTTCTGTTTTAACATTTTTCTCTTATTCATGCAAAGGGGAACAAGACATATATTCAAGCAAGATGAGTGATGCAGACACTTATACTAGAACATCTAATTGAATAATAACCGGACAGTAAACTAGCAGAGTGCAGATAAGGGTAAACTTATCAGAAAGGGGAACAATTAAACTTTCAACTAAAGCACAGCAGATATAAACAATTGAGTAACAATACAACCTTTTGGTATCCTTTTGCTTAGTCTTTCATCCTCCTTCTTAGCTTTTATGTTTTTCTTGCTGATGATGTATAGTCCTTCCAAAAAGTTGAATAGTTTTCTGCACTGGTAGTGAAAGTTGCTTGTCCCCCAAGCACTTGAAAAATGGTTAATATGAATAAATATTTGTAGGCTTTTGAACTTACTTTGGTGTGTGAACACCAAACTTAGTCCCTTGCCAATACCTCTTATGTAATAAATCAACCATATATATGAAACCTTGTGCCTTTGCTGAAGGGAAGAAAACTAAAAACTAGAAGACAATGGTTGAGTAGTTTCCCTGATTGTTCGGAGCTAGTAACCATTTATGCAACGGGTTGAAATGTGTTTTTAAATGAAATTTTTGGTGGAACACCAAAATTTGCATCATTCATTCACCCTTAAATTGTTTTGGTGTGCAACACCAAATTTAGCTCCTTGCAATACAGATAAATCTACTTAACCCTTTTATTGAAATAGTTAGGAAAAGAAAACTACCTCTGGTTGGGTTGCCTCCCAACAAGCGCTTGTTTATCATCTTTAGCTTGATGTCCTTCTTCTTTATTTATCCCAACTCATGAACACTTTCTTCTTTGTTCCAAGATCCTCCCAGATAATTCTTAGCTCTTTGACCATTTGCTGTGATTATGTCCTTTGTTGCTTCATTCAAAAGTTCAAGGCTTCCATGTGGGAAAACCTTGGTTATCAGATAAGGGCCAGTCTATTTGGACTTGAGTTTGCCAGGAAAAACCTTGAGCCTGGAATTACATAAGAGCACTTGTTGTCCTGGTTTGAACTCTCTTTTCAAGATTTTCTTGTCATGCCACTTTTTAGCTCTGTCCTTGTATATCTTTGCATTCTCATAAGCTTCCAATCTGAATTCATCTAGCTCATTGAGTTGCAGTAACCTTTTCTCTCCTGCTACTTGAGAATCAAGATTGAGGAGCTTAGTGGCCCAGTAAGCTTTATGTTCTAACTCTACAGGAAGGTGACAAGATTTACCATAGATTAGCTGAAATGGTGACTTTCCAATTGGGGTTTGAATGCGGTTCTATATGCCCATAGAGCATCATCCAACTTTCTGGCCCAGTCTTTCCTTGTAATCCCAACTGTCTTTTCCAAGATTCTCTTTAACTCCCTATTTGCCAATTCAACCTGCCCATTAGTTTGAGGGTCGTATGGTGTGGCTACTTTGTGAATTACTCCATATTTGTGGAGCAACTTTTCCATCTGTCTGTTGCAAAAGTGGCTGCCACCATCACTAATAAGGCCTTTAGGCACCCCATATCTAGTGAAGATGTGTCTCCTAAGAAATTGAAGAACAATTAGTGCATCATAGGTAGTTGTTGCTATGGCTTCCACCCATTTGGAGACATATTCCACTGCTACCAAAATGTATTTGAAGGAATAGGATGGAGGAAAGGGGCCCATGAAATCTATACCCCATAGATCAAACAGTTCCACTTCCAAGATGAAGTTTTGAGGTATTTCATTCCTCTTTGTCAACCCTCCAGCTCTTTGACATTCATTGCATTGGTGCACAAATTCTCTGGCATCTTTGAATATAGTTGGCCAATAAAACCCACTTTGAAGCACTTTAGCTGCTGTTCTTTCTGGCCCAAAATGTCCACCATAAGCTGAACCATGATAGTGCCACAATATGTCTCTCATCTCATTTTCAGGAATGCACCTTCTAATCATCCCATCTGGACACCTCTTGAACAAAAATGGCTCGTCCCACAAGAATTTCTTGGCTTCATTACACAACTTCTTCACTTGTTGCTTGGTAAACTCTTGAGGAATCTTCCTTCCCTCCTTATAGTTTGCAATGTCAGCAAACCAAGGTGCCTGCTGGATTTGAAGAAGATATTCATCTGAGAATTTTTCATTCACTGGTTGTGGTGTATCTTGGTTAGCTTCCCGTGATAGTCTTGACAAATGGTCTGCCACTTGGTTCTCATTCTCTTTCCTATCTCTCACTTCAATGTCAAATTCTTGTAGCAGCAACACCCACCTAATAAGCCTTGGCTTTGAATCCTGTTTAGACATGAGATACTTGAGAGCAGCATGATCAGTATATACTATAATTTTTGAACCAATCAAGTATTGTCTAAATTTATCAAATGCATATACAATTGCCAAGAGCTCCTTCTCAGTGGTGGTATAGTTTTTCTGTGCTTCATTGAACACCTTGCTGGCATAATATATAACATGATGCAGCTTGTCTTTCTTTTGCCCCAATACAGCACCAGTTGCAAAGTCACTTGCATCACACATGAGTTTAAAAGGCAATTCCCAATCTGGGGGTGTGATGATTGGTGCTGTAATGAGTTTTCTTTTTAAGGTTTCAAAGGCATGCTTGTAATTGTCATCAAAGATGAAGGGATTGTCAATCACTAGCAGATTGCTCAGTGGTTTGGCTATTTTTGAAAAATCTTTCATGAAAAAGCTTACGAAGAGTTTAATCGCGTTTTGCTTATATGATTTTGTTGTTATATTAGTTAATTACTATTTATTTTTCCCTCATTATTAATATTGTATCTTGTAAAGAGGGTTAGGAGTTTTGATGGTTATGTTTGTAAGTTATGGTATAAAGAACTTAGTTATTGTGTGTGTGTGTGTGTGTGTGTGTGTGTGTGTGTGTGATTGATTTGTATATATGTATGTGCATTTTCAAACATAAAGTATCTCCGATTTTTTTAAAGAATAGTTTATATGGTTCAAGTTTTTCAAAGGCTCCTATTTTAATATTAAGTATATGAAAGTCATCATAATACTCCTTACTATCAGAGTGGCGTAGCCGGAAGCGTGACATTTTGGTAGTAAGAGTGTTACATCATTAATCAATTTTGAGAAATTCTCAAAGAAGGAAAGCTCTATTCTATATCTCAGTTCACGGTAGTTCCAAATATTGGTTCTACAAAAGTTGTGAAGCATCGATATAGGTTGCTATTCCGGTCTGAGACTGAGGTTATTTCAGTTTTTGATGTTCATTTTTCCAGAGGCTGCATATTCATTAGAGATTGTTGAGAGTGTTGTTCAAATGAAACAAGATTCAGTATTTTTTATCGGTATAAATATGATTTTCTAACTTAAATCTATTCTAATCACAAATAAATTGTATAAATATCTTATAAAACATCATTGTGTCTTAAAATCTATCTATTATAGGTGATTTGATGTTATGGGTCTTCTGATTAGTGTTCGTGAATATTCTGATGTAGAAGTTGATAATAAAAAAGGCTTAAATTGGTTCTCTCCAATTATATTCAAATGGGTTAGTATTTCTTTTTAATTGTGTATTGCGTACTATGATTTTTATAATATTATTTGGACTTTTTTGGTCTTTATATGTTCATATTAATGCTGTTATTGATGATTAAATTAGTTATTATTTATTTTTAACACATCACATTGTAGCTCTTATCTCACCTGTAATTTATTTAGAGATTTTTTAACAAAGATGCAGTTAACTCTTTTAAATGTTGTCTCACAACTGCCTATTATTTTACTCCAATCTGTGAAGGTCAAGATTTATAAAGGTATCCTATATTTTTTATTTTTAAAATTATTGTTCCATGAAATAAATACAAAATATGACGCCGAATAAATTATGTTACACTTGACCTACATAAATTATATGAAATATATATTAGGTGTTATATTTGAAATATATTGTGTGAATTAAGTCAATGTATAAATTATATCAGGTGTTAAAAATATATTTGCTTTGGCTCATTTTTTAATCAAAAATAGGAAAGGCTGTAGTACAAAACGTAATAGATTGCAGCAATATCATAGTCAATCTTGACATCTCAGAGGCTCTGTGTTTTGTTAATAGGTTTGTGTTGATGTTTGTTCTAAGTGGATGATGCGTATTTTGTGTATATTGACATTAATGTTTGTACTTAATTACTTTTTTATGATAATGAACGTGTAGATTGAATGCGTTTGACTTGTAACACCCTACCACATAGAGTCTTACGCTTAAGTCATAAAGAAGAGGTGGCGAGATATTACGTTTTCTAAAAGTTAAGGACGTATCTAAATATAGTTGAAAAAATTTATATCTAAGAGCCTTGAAGGAGAAGCTAAGCAAAAGTGTAAGCAGAAAATCACATCACACATGTAGGATACACGTAAAAAGAATAAAATAGTGTGTAAGGAAAGATAACATAGATATATAGGGATCAGAGTACCAAAAATACAAAATATCAAGCTCCAGACTCGACCTGTGAAGCTAAGGCCGGCTGAAGTATAAATATATTTATATATCCCAAAAGTTTAACCCAAAAGACAAGATAAACACCTGTTTTTCTAAAATAGCCTCTAGCGGGATAAAATATAAATATACATATGGAGAATCTATATACATAAATACATAGGCTAAAATCAACATATAACATCCCAAAAGACAATATTTTTGCTTGCATAGAGATCTCCAGACGCTCAACGAGGTACATCTCGACCAGCATCTGAAAAATAGCAGAAAACATGAATGAAATGAGAACCAGGGGTTCTCAGCATGGTAAAGGTACCCGCATAGGTAATATATAAGATCCCCAGAAAGACAGAAGCATTCCTAGAACTCCGACACTCAGATTTCAGTTTAAAAGATCCAACTAAACCATAAATTAGGCAAGTTATCTAAGATATTCAAGTTCTAAATCTAACTTTAACCTAACACTTTACTTTCTATCTCCTCCAACCCTCTGAATCACTGGTGGAACAACTCCCTCCCTCCTCCCCTCACTCCTCCACTGAGAGGGGTCTCTCAGAAAACATACACATACAATACAAGCAAGAAAAATACAAATAGAATACAAAGCAAATAGGCAATTAGCAGATAAGTATAGTTAAACAATTAGGCAAACTAAGCTAATGCACACTCAAGCAAAACATACAAATGCATATGATGTATGCCTGTCTTACCGCTGATGAGTCTCATCTGTTAATTATATAGCCAACCCGACATGTTCCGGTAGCGAACCGTTGGACAGTCCCTCTGTGCGCGCATCCCCAAGCTCAAAAATAATATCCTTGGAATCAAACACCAAGCTCAACAATATATATATATGCATGCCCATAGGGGAACCCGAAGAGTTAAAGAGCCTAGTTACATCTTGCGACAGAAGATCAGTAAAGTATCGAGTTTCAACTTGGAGCAAGTGGTGATTAGCTACTACATCTACCCAGAAAAACTCGTATCTCAGATAATAAAAGTGCATAAGCTATATAATCATTCAATATCAATCAATCATCATCAAGTTAGCCTTTATTCATTTCATATTTAGTATCTTCGCACTTTATAGACATAAATCATCACTTCATAATCTTTCTTCACTATCAGGTTAATTCCCTTTTTAGGTTCACCCCACTCCCTATAATTAGAAACTAGGTATTGGACCTTAGAAGGTAATTATAGAGGTTTGAAAAGCTAGATGATTGGTTAAACATTTGAAAATGTCATTTTTTACCAAAACAGGGGTTATGAAATTAGAAATTGATGAGCGGATATTTTATACGCTTTTTGGCATCATTTTCGTATAGTTTTTAGTATATTTTGTTTAGTTTTTATTAAGTTTTTATAGGTTTTAGTGTTAAATTAATATTTTTGGAATCTACTATGAGTTTGTGTGCTTTTGTGCAAGTTCAGGTATTTTCTAGCTGAAATTGAGGAGCTGGAGCAAAAGTCTGATTCAGAGACAGAGAAAGCACTGTAGATGCCGTTCGGATCTGACCTCCAAGCCTTAACCAATTCCTTATCCTTGTTTACCTCTCAATTCACAAAGCATTTTATACCCTTTTTCTTTATTTCCCTTTTTTACATGTCAACTTAGTTTAGATCTTACAAATACAAATTAAGCCGATTCTTCTATCTGCCTGACTATGACCTGCAAGATAACCATAGCTTGCTTCAAACTACAATCCTCGTGGGATCGACCCTGACTCACTCAGGAATTACTTGGATGACCCAGTGCACTTGCTGGTTCAGTTGTACGAAGCGTGGGGATTCGCACACCAAGTTTTTGGCACCATTGCCGGGGATTGTTCGAGTTTGGACAACTGACGGATTATCTTGTTTCTTAGATCAGGTATTTATTTTCTTCTTCTTTATTTTTTGAAAAATATTAAAAACCTTTTCAAAAATATTTTTCTTTTCTTTGTTTAATCTTTGTTCTTGGTATTGAGTCTTACCTGTTTCTTGTTTTCCTTTCCAAAAATTTCAAAACTTTTTCAAAAACCTTTTTCAAAAATTTTTATTTTCAAGAATCCTTAGCTTTCTTTATTAATCTTTGTTTTTGTTTGAATCTTTTGTTCTTGTTCTTGTTGAGTTTTTCGAAAATCTTGAGTCTTTCTTTCAAAAAAATTTTCAAAAATAGTTTCTTTGGTTAAATCTTGTGTCAAATCTTTAAGTTTGGTGTCTTCTTGTGTGTTTTCTTTAGTTTTTTGAAAATTTTGTTCCTGGTTTTTAAAAATTTTAAGTTTGGTGTCTTTTACATGTTCTTATATTCTTTAAATCTTTTGAGTCTTGTTCTTGGTGTTCTTCTTAATCTTCAAAGTATTCTTGTGTTTTCTTTTTGTTTTGATCTTAAAAATTTTTAAGTTTGGTGTCCCTATATGTTTTTCTTTAAATTTTTCGAAAACTAGGTGGTTTTGATCTAAAAATTTTAAGTTTTATGTCTTTTACTTGTTTTTCTCTCTCTTCATTAAATTCAAAAATAAAAAATATCTTTTCTATCTTATCTCTTAATTAATTTTCGAAAATCATCATTAAAAATTCAGATTTTAATTTTAAATTTTTATCTTATGTTATCTTAGTTTCAAAAATAAAAAATCAAACCTTTTCAAAATCATATCTATTTCAAAAATCTTATCTTTTTCAAAATTTAAAATTTTATCTTATCTTATTTCAAAATTCAAAATTCAAATTTCAAAATTTAAAATTTTAAAATTTCAAATTTCAAACTTTAAAATCAAATCTTTTTCAAAATCAAATTTCAAATCTTATCTTTTTCAAATCCTTTTCAAATCTTTTTTAAACCCTTATCTTATCTTTTCTAATTTCAATTTTTAAAATCAAATCTTTTTCAAATCTTTTTAATTTCTTATCTTATCTAATTTCAAATTTTTAAATTTAAATCTTTTCTAACCTTCTATCTTATCTCACTTTCAAATCTTTCTTAATTAATTGCTCATTTTCTCTCTCTTCTTTTTCGAAACTTCCCAACAAACTTTTCTCTCTTCTAATTTTCAAAAATTCTTTTCTATTTCTCTCTCCTCTTTTTTGAAAATTCACTAACTAATTTTCAATTTTTTTAAATTAATTAACCTTAATTTTCAAAAATTAAAAATAAATAAAATAAAATAAAAAATATTTTAATTCTTATTTATCTCTTTTTATTTCTAATTCTATTCTTCTCTCACTTCTTCTATCTTTATTCTATCTTCCTCTGCTTTCTTCACATCTCACTGGGAGTTCTCTACCCTACTTCTGGCATAGAAGCTTCCTTTCTTTCTTTCTTCCTTTTCTTCTTTTCTTGTTTATGACCAGGAATAGGGAGAAAGAACCCCTCTTTAATCTTGATCCTAAACTTGAAAGGACTTTAAAGAAAAGCTTACAACAAGCTAGAACACAACACTCCAGAAGAGACGTTTCATAAGATCTTAAACAAGAGATTGAAGACATGGCCAAACCTGAAGGAGATGCCAGAAAGGTTCTTGGTGACTTCACCATGCCTACCTCTGACTTTTATGGCAGAAGTATCTCTGTACCTACCATTGGAGCTAACAATTTTGAGTTTAAGCCTCAGTTAGTCTCTCTTCTACAACAGAACTATAAGTTCCATGGACTTCCAATAGAAGATCCACATCAGTTCTTAGCTGAATTCTTGCAGATCTGTGATACTGTTAAGACCAATGGAGTAAATCCTGAGGTCTACAAACTTATGCTCTTTCCCTTTGCTGTAAGAGACAGAGCTAAGATATGGTTGGTTTCTCAACCAAAAGAGAGCTTAGACTCTTGGGAAAAGCTGGTTAATGCTTTTCTGGCTAAATTCTTTCCCCCTCAAAGGATGAACAAAATCAGAGTGGAAGTTCAAACCTTCAGACAAAGAGAAGGTGAATCCCTCTATGAAGCTTGGGAAAGATACAAGCAACTGATCAGGAGATGTCCTCTTGACATGCTCTCAGAATGGTCTATCATAGGCGTGTTCTATGATGGTCTGTCTGAGATGTCCAAAATCTCATTGGACAGCTCTACAGGTGGATCACTCCACCTGAAGAAAATGCCTGCAGAAGTAAGAGAACTCATTGAGATGGTTGCAAACAACTAATTCATGTACACTTCTGAAAGAAATCCTATAAACCATGGGACCTCTCAAAAGAAAGGAGTTCTTGAAGTTGATACTCTGCATGCCATATTGGCTCAGAACAAGATCTTGACCCAACAAGTCAATATGATCCCTCAGCATTTGACTGGAATGCAAACTGCAACTGGCAGTACTCAGGAAGCTTCTTCTGAAGTAGAAGCTTATGATCCTGATCACCCACCATAGAGGAGGTGAATTACAGGGAAGAACCCTATGAAAACACCTACAATTCTTCATGGAGGAACCATCCTAACCTTTCATGAAAGGATCAACAGAAGTCTCAACAAGGCTTAAATAATAATCAAGGTGGAAGGAACTAGAATAGGTTCAACAATAGACCACCATTCCCATCTTCTCAAGGGAACATGGAAACCCCTAAGCAAAGCTTCTCTGACTTAGTCACTCTGGTTTTCAGCCTCTCTAAGACCACTCATAGTTTCATAAATGAAACAAGGTCCTCCATTAGAAATTTGGAGGTACAAATTGGTCAACTGAGCAAGAGGATCCCTGAGACTCCTCCTGACACTCTTCCTAATAACATTGAAGTAAACCCAAGAGAATAGTGTAAGGCCATCACCTCTGAGGTAGAGGCCAAATCTGGAGAGAATGGGAAGGCATTGAACGCTAGTGAGGAGACCCTCACTGGGCGTTGATGAATCCATATTTGATTATGATTTTTTGGTTAGAATTGAATGGATTTCATCATATAAACTTGCACTTATTCCCTTGAATAGCATGCTTTTGAACTTTCCTCCCAAATTGTGCTTGATTATGAAAATATGCTCTTTTGTTCCCAATTTGATCAATTTTATTCCATTTGCCTTCCATTCGATGCCTTGATGTTGTTTGTGAGTAATTTTAGGTGTATAAGGTAGGAATGGCTTGGAGAAAATGGAAGAAGAGCATGCAAAGTGGAGGAAGCATGAGGAATCAAAGGAGATGAGTTCAGAGACGTGTGTGTGCGCACAGCCTCTTGTGCGTATGCACAGGAGCCCAAGCAGAGCGCGTGGATCTTTTCGAGCGCGTCGCACGTCCAGCCAAGCATCGCCTAGTGTGCGTGCGCACAAGTAGCGCACAGCTACTTGTGCGTACGCACAGGAAGGGATTTTCGCAAAGTGTGCGGACGCACACGCCTGTGCGTCCGCACAGGTGTCTGCGTATGACTTCATTAAAATGGAACGTGACTCGCGATTTGAGGGCTTTAGAAGCCCATTTCTGAAGTCTTTTAGCTCATACTGGAAGGGGAATGAAGGACATAACATAGGATATCATTAGTATAGTTTAGGAGTAGTAGTAGGGAGTTTTAGTTTTAGTTTTCTCTAAGTTTTCTTCATCATCTTTACTAGGGTTTCTATTAGGGTTTTACATTAAAGTGCCATTTCCATTTTTGATCTTGGATTTTGCTAATTTTATTGTATGTATTCTCTTGTTATTACTCTTTATAGTTACATTGTCATTACTCTTTCTTCTAATTTAAGTTATAGTTCAATTGTGCTTCTCTTTTGCAATTTCAATTTCTTGTTGATGAATTTGATATTTGATGTTTGTTTCATGCTTTCTTATGTTATTCTTGTTGATCGAGATTAATTGTTGCTTTTAGTTTCAAGTCTTTTCTCAATTTTCCTATGTTTAAGCTTTTTGCCCACCAAGTGTTTGACAAAATGTCAAACATGGTTTTAGGCTAAATTTTTGTCTCTTGGCTTGGGTAAAGTGAGCAATTGAGTTCCTAGAGTTGGAATGTCCAACATTTAGTGTCAATTCTTGGATTGTTAATTGTTTTTGTTCCCACTAACGCTAATTTGTTGCTAAGTCAATTAGCAAGCAATTTAGGATTTGTGGGTTAAGAACACTTATGCTCATTTAACTTACTTTCCGATGTGAGGGTTGATCAAGTGAGACTAATCCATCATAATTGTCATAGTTATGGTTCCAACAAGGAAAGGACCCTTAGCTCACTCCAAGCCAAGACTCTCTTTTTATGCTTTCAATCTTTTATACACTTCCATGCTAATCTCCTTTATATTTTACTTGTTTATATTACATAGTCGGTTCTTTAATTTCTTCATTAGTTCAATTATTACAATTTTGCATGTTCTTTTATTGCTTTATATGTTCATTTCTTCATTGACAATCCCTTGATCACTATAACCGGAATTTGCACACTCATTGCTCTCAAGTGATTCCTTGGGAGACGACCCGGGAATCAAATACTCTCGGTTTTAAATTGGTTTTGAATTGTGCACATCTTGTGAATTTCCAATTTGATCGTGAGAGTTGTTGTTGGTTTTGGCTATGCTACCAACGGATTGACACTTGTTTTGATTGACTCTAGATCAACAACAATATCTCTCGTACATCAAATTTTGGCGCCGTTGGCGGGGAGTTCACTTTAAGTGCAATGAGTGCTATGATTTTGGTTGTGTAAATATGTGAATAGTGTGAATATTTGATTTTTGGTTTGCTATTTGGCATTAATTGTAGATACTACTTTACTCTTTAGTTAGTCTTAGTAGTTGTAGATTGTTAAGTTAGTTCTTGTTTACTTGCCTACTTTTGTTTTGCTTTTCATAATTGTATGCTTTTGTTGCCTCCTCAGTTGAATGACACGGTCGCTTCCAAACCCGAGCTTTGCCACTTTTGATCTAGAAATTGAAAGAACTTTAACTCGTATAAGGCATGCTCGGCGCCGGCTAGCTTTTGTGAATAGTGAATCGGGCTCCCTTGAAGATCACTCCCATTCACTATCACCACCAATCCATGACCATCATTCTCCAATCAAAGAGGAGACTCTATATTCATCTGTGGGGAGTACTGAATTCTCTTTAAGTGACTCAGGTGACACCGTCATGGCGGACCCACCTCAAAGGATCACCTTGAAGGAGGCCAGAGCTCCTGATCTTAACTTACAACCGTTTCAGATTTTGTATCCGGCCTTGGACCCAAATTTCAAGCTTAAGTCCGGTACAACAAACTTGCTCCCCAAATACAATGGACTGCCTGGGGAAGATCCTCCGAAGCATCTTCAAGATTTCCAAGTTGCATGCGTGATGCACCACTATTTCATGGTACATTTTATTCTTAATTAAGTGGATTTTTATCCACTAAACTCACACTTAATCATATAATTTGCATGTTTTATATTTTCCTTCCTAATTTTGTGCTTTGATTGAAAACATATTTCTTTGGCCTTAAATTACTAATTTTAACTCTCTCTTATTACCATTCGATGCCGTGATATGTGTGTTAAGTGTTCCCAGGGTTTATAGGGCAAGAATGGCTTAGAGGATGGAAAGGAAGCATGTAAAAGTGGAAGGAATACAAGAAATTGAAGGAATTGCAAAGCTATCAGCCTTGACCTCTTCGCACTCAATTGATCATAACTTGAGCTACAGAGGTCCAAGTGAGGCGGTTTCAGTTGCATTGGAAAGCTAATCCGGGGCTTTAAAATGATATATAATTTGCCATAGTTCCCCTGAAGATAGGCAACGCGCACGTGTGCATCACGCGCACGCGTGCATTTGCGAAAATTCAGCGTATCAGAATTCGCCCCCAGCGATTTCTGGGCTGTTTTTGACCCAGTTTTCGGCCCAGAAAACACAGATTAGAGGTTACAGAGTGGGAGGCCATTCATTCATTCACACAACTTTCATTCACATAATTTTAGGGTTTAGATGTAGTTTTCTAGAGCGAGAGACTCTCTCCTCTCTCTAGGTTTTAGGATTCCTAGTTTTATGCTTTTGAGTTGGATATTGAAAAGAGTTACTATCTCCATTGAAGTCTTTATCATTCTAGTTTGTTTCCTATTCCTTTACTCTTTTTATTCCCCATTTACTTTGTTTAGAGTTATATGGATACCTTCGATTTTGGAATTAATCAATGCAAAGGTACTTTTCTATTTAATTTTATTATTTCTTGATTATTTTTAATTGAGTCCAATTATTATGTCTTCTTTCTACTCCTTTTACATGTATGCGAAATTAGCATCTATGTCAATGGAGTAGGCTTCCAACTTGGCTTTGGAATTGATTAATATTTGGAGACCCTTGAGTTGGAAGACTCAAGAGTTAATTTGTAATTGGGAATTGTTGGTTGGCTCTCTAGTCACTAACGCTAATCCTTCCTAAGGGAGAGGATTAGGACTTGTGAATAGAAGTTGGCTCCCTACTTGACTTTCATTTATTCGGTATGGGTTAACTAAGTAGAAACAACAACCTATTACTATTAATCTTGGGAAATCCAACAAGGATAGAACTTCCGACTAATCTTTTCCTAGCCAAGGCTTTTTATTTTAATTATATAAATTCTCTTGTTAATTTTCATTGCTTTAATTTACAATTATTTATTTTTCTGTTCTCCAACTCTTAAAATTTCTCAGAAAACTCATAACCAATAACAAGAACACTTCCCTGCAATTCCTTGAGAGACAACCCGAGGTTTAAATACTTCGGTTTATTTTATTATGTTTGCTTTAGTGACAAACAATTATTTTTGTATGAAAGGATTCTTTGTTGGTTTAGAAACTATACTAGCAATGAGGATTTATTGTGAATTCTTTACTAGCAAAAATTTGTTCATCAAAATGGCGCCGTTGCCGGGGGATTGCAAACGTGTGCCTTATTATTGGTTATTGTGAATATTGTGAATAATTTTGCTTTTTTGTTTCTTTGTTAGTTGTTTCTAGCTTTAGGAGCTTATTCTCATTATTTTCTTATTTGTTTTTGTTTTTACTTTCTTTTGTTACTATGAATTCTCACCCCTTTGGCTATGAGTTTGGTTACAATCATGTTGTAGGTAGAGGAGATTACAATGAGAGCTTGGATCAAGGATGGGACAATCAAAGATGGGAGGAGCCACAAGGATTTGATTAACCCTCTTGGCAACAACCTCCTCCAAGGTATTATCAACAACCATTCTATGATGCTTACCAAGATAATGGTTATGGTGGACCTCTTCGTGACAATCAACACCCACCACAATATGCCTATGAACCCCCTCCTCAACATGGCTTTGAACCACCATACTCACAAGCCCCCTACTACCAAACATCCTCATATGATCCTAACCCTTATCCACTATACCAACCACCCTATGAGCCATATGAACCATACATGGAACCACCCTAATTCCAACACAATTACTCCCAAGAACCACCACCTCCATATCCACCATGCCCATATCTATCAATCCAAGAGGCATATGATCCTAATTATGCAATCCAAGCAGAACAAGAGTCAAGGGATCGCCTCAAGGAAACACTGGATCAATTTAAAGCAACCATTCATCAATTAGAGCAAGTGGGAATCCGGAAAGTACACGAAGCTCTCATGGCTAAAGCATCTCAACCTGAGAACAAGGGATTGAAGTGTGTTATTGGTGCACGAATTGTAAATCACACTTTTTACAACTCGTACCACTAACCAGCAAGTGCACTGGGTCGTCCAAGTAATACCTTACGTGAGTAAGGGTCGATCCCACGGAGATTGTTGGCTTGAAGCAATCTATGGTTATCTTGTAACTCTTAGTCAGGAAAATAATAAAATACTTCACTTATCAATTTTGATTGCAAGGAATAAAAGGGGCAGAACACAAATTATACTTGTATGCACTGATGGAGAATATGTTAGAGTTTTGGAGATGCTTTGTCTTCTGGAATTTTGCTTTCCTTTGTTTTCTGATTCACGCACGCACGTCCTCTTATGGCAAACTGTGTGTTGGTGGGTCACCATTGTCAATGGCTACCATCCATCCTTCCAGTGAAAAGGGTCCAAATACGCTGTCACCGCACGGCTAATCATCTGCAGGTTCTCAATCGTACCGGAATAGGATTTACTATCCTTTTGCGTCTGTCACTACGACCAGCATTCTCGAGTTTGAAGCTCGTCATAGTCATTCAATCCCTGAATCCTACTCGGAATACCACAGACAAGGTTTAGACTTTCCAGATTCTCTTGAATGCTACCATCAATCTAGCTTATACCACGAGGATTCTAATTAAGAGATCCAAGAGATATTCATTCATTCTATAGTGGAACGGAAGTGGTTGTCAGGCACGCGTTCATGGGGGAATGATGATGATTGTCACGTTCATCATATTCACATTGAAGTGCGAATGGATATCTTAGATAGGAACACGCATGTTTGAATGGAAAACAGAATTACTTGCATTAATTCATTGAGACACAGCAAAGCTCCTCACCCCCAACAATGGAGTTTAGAGACTCATGCCGTCAAAAGGTACAAAGTTCAGATCTAAAAATCATGAGGTACAAAACAAGTCTCTAAAAGTTGTTTAAATACTAGACTAGTAAACTAGGTTTACAAAAAATGAGTAAACTGAGATGGATGGTGCAGAAATCCACTTCTGGGGCCCACTTCGTGTGTGCTGGGGCTGAGACTTAAGCTAATCACGTGCATAGGGCTGTTTTGGGCGTTCAACGCCAGCTTTGGATCCAATTCTGGCGTTGAACTCCAACTCCTAACTTGTTTCTGGCGCTGGACGCCAGACAGCAGCATTGAACTGGCGTTGAACGCCAGTTTACGTCGTCTATCCTTGAGAAAAGTATGGACTATTATATATTGCTGGAAAGCCCTGGATGTCTAGTTTCCAACGCAATTAGAAGCGCGTCATTTGGAGTTCTGTAGCTCCAGAAAATCCACTTTTAGTGCAGGGAGGTCAGAATCCAACAACATCAGCAGTCCTTTTTCAGCCTGAATCAGATTTTTGCTCAGCTCCCTCGATTTTAGCCAGAAAATACCTGAAATCACAGAAAAACATACAAACTCATAGTAAAGTCCAGAAATATGAATTTTGCCTAAAAGCTACTGAAAATAAACTAAAAACTAACTTAAACACACTAAAAACTGTATGAAATTAACCCAAAAAGCGTATAAAATATCCGCTCATCACAACACCAAACTTAAACTGTTGCTTGTCCTCAAGCAACTAGATAAATGAAATAGAATACAAATAATTTTAAGAAGCAACAATATCTCAGAGTTTTTTTTTTTGGAGTGAAGCTCAGATTCTAATTAGATGAGCGGGACTAGTAGCTTTTTGCTTCTGAACAGTTTTAGCACCTCACTTTATCCATTGAAGCTCAGAGTGATTGGCATCTATATGAACTCAGAATTTAGATAGTGATGTTGATTCTCCTAGTTTAGTATGTTGATTCTTGAACATAGCTACTTTATGAGTCTTGGCCGTGGCCCTAAGCACTTTGTTTTCCAGTATTACCACCGGATACATAAATGCCACAGACACATAATTGGGTGAACCTTTTCAGATTGTGACTCAGCTTTGCTAAAGTCCCCAATTAGAGGTGTCCAGGGTTCTTAAGCACACTCTTCTTTTTACTTTGGACCTTGACTTTAACCGCTTAGTCTCAAGTTTTCACTTGACACCTTCACACCACAAGCACATGGTTAGGGACAGCTTGGTTTAGCCGCTTAGGTCAGAATTTTATTCCTTTAGGCCCTCCTATCCACTGATGCTCAAAGCCTTGGGATCCTTTTTATTTACCCTTGCCTTTTGGTTTTAAGGGTTATTGGCTTTTTCTGCTTGCTCTTTTTTTTTCTGCAAGCTTTGTTCTTTGCTGCTTTTTCTTGCTTCAAGAATCATTTTTATGATTTTTCAGATTATCAATAACATGTCTCATGTTCATCATTCTTTCAAGAGCCAACATATTTAACAGTCTTAAACATCAAATTCAAAAGACATATGCACTGTTCAAGCATTCATTCAGAAGACAGAAAGCATTGCCACCACATGTAAATAATTAGAATTTATCTTAAAAACTCGAAAAATATTGCCTCTTATTCTAAAGAAATTCTTCTATTTTATTCATGTTTAATGATGATGATAAAATTAAATTATAGCTTAATTGGGGATAAAATAAAAAATATAGATACTAATTACTACTATATGACTCCTAAGGTAAAACTAATAAAAACAGTTATCACAGAGTTAAGGCTAAGATTGGAATTTAACAACCTTTGTTCTGGTAAGTGGATGTTCCTCTAATCTGCGGGGTGCTTGGTCCTTCAAGAGATAATTTCTGGCGCTTCAATTCCCTTAGATCACGCCCTTACTCCTCCTGTTCTTTAAGCAAATAACAAAGAATGCTACTTTGTTCCTTCTGTTCTTTTTGTATTTGTTCCATAGCTTCTTGCATCTTGGTAATAGATGTTTTCAGATACTCCCAGTATTCAGATTGAGGGATTTCTGGGAGAATTTCCTGTGTTCTCTTCTTGATGGGGTCATCCTGTGCTTGTTGTTTTTCCATTGATGCTTTGGTGATTGGCCACTCAACTGAGATATACTCAGTTATTCCCATCCTTACTCCAGCATCTTTGTAGAGCATAGAAATCAAGCTTGGATAAGCCAACCTGGCATCTTTGGAATTTTTGTTTGCAATTTTGTAGAATTCAGTTGAAATCAGTTGATGAACTTCCACTTCTTTTCTCATCATGATGCAATGGATCATCACTGCTCTTCTAATAGTGACTTCAGAACGGTTGCTAGTGGGCAGCAGAGAATGCCCAATGAAGTCCAGCCATCCTCTGGCGACTGGTTTGAGATCTTCTCTTTTGAGTTGAATTGGGACACCCTTCGTGCTGGTGGTCCACCTGGCTCCAGGGATATATGTATCCTCTAGAATCTTATCCAGGCCATTGTCTGTTCTCATCATTCTCCTATTGAAGGAGTCTGGATCGTCTTTCAGCTGAGGCAGCTTTAAGATCTCCCTGATCTTGTCAGGATGGGTATGAACAATCTTTCCTCTGACCAAGGTCCGATAGTCATAGATAGCAAATCCAGATAGTCTTTGCCTGTCTGTATGCCACATATTAGCATAAAACTCCTGGACTATATTCCTTCCCACTTTCGTTTCAGGATTAGCTAGGATCTCCCACTTCCTGATTCGAATTTGCTCCTGGATCTCCGGATATTCGTCTTCTTTCAGATCGAATCTAACTTCTGGGATCACTGATCTTAGACCCATTATTTTGTAATAATGGTCTGAATGTTCTTTAGTTAAGAACTTACCTTGATTCCAAAGTGGTTTTGGAACGCTTTCTTTCTTGCCTCTTGGAGTGGGTTGTTTTCCTTTAGGAGCCATGATCTTAGTGATCACGGATAAGCACACCAAACTTAGAGGTTTGCTTGTCCTCAAGCAAAAAGAAAAGAAAGGAGAGGGAGAGAAGGAGAGCTAGGTGCAATGGTGGATGGGAGGGGAGGGAGGCCGAACCCATATTTAAAGGGAGAGGGGGTGGGTTTTCGAAAATAGGGAGAAAGATAAGATAGAAGATATGATTTTTAGAAAAAAAAATATGATAAGAAAAGATATGATTTAAAATTGAAAAGATATGAAAGATATTTGAAAAAGATAGATTTGGATTTTTGAAAAAGATAGTATGGAGATGTGAAAAAGATATTGCTTAGTTGAAAAGATTTTTGAATGAAAATAGAGAGATTTGTTTTGAAAATTTTGAAAGAGAGTTGAGTTGGATTGAAAAAAAAGGATTTGTGCTTATGGATTAAGATACATTTAATATTTTTAAAGAAGGGTTTTTAGAAATTAGGGATTTTAGAAATCGGGGTTCTTAACATGTTTATGCAAGAAATCATGAATTGAAACATGAAAATTGGGATTAAAATGAAGAATATGAAGAAAAAACGAATTTACCTCCTCCCCACCATCCTAGCGTTTGAACGCCCAAACGCTGCATGTTTTGGGCGTTCAACGCCCAAATGCTGCCTCTCCTGGGCGTTCAACGCCCAGCTGTTGCTTCTTTCTGGCGTTGAACGCCAGGAACCCCTTTGTCACTGGGCGTTTTTCTGAACGCCCAAGACGCTGTAAATCAGGCGTTAAACGCCCAGAAGGAGCTTTTTTCTGGCATTCAACGCCCAAAAGATGCTTCTTTCTGGCGTTTAACACCCAGATGGCTATCCTTACTGGCGTTCAACGCCCAGTGGATGCCTTTTTTGGGCGTTGAACGCCCAAAAACAGATTTTTACTGGCGTTTTCTTGCCAGTGAGCTCTTTTTCTCTGTTTTGTGTACAGAATCCTTCTGTAACCCTGTAAACTTATACAATTGACTCTTTTACCTTAGTATCAGTAAACTTTATATAAACAAATAAAATTAAGAATAGGGCAAAATTCTTAGAGGAAGTGATGCCCCATGGCTGGGTTGCCTCCCAGCAAGCGCTTCTTTATTGTCTTTAGCTGGACCTTGCTGAGCTTTTAATCTAGCTTCAGCCTTGAGCACTCTTGCTCAACATTGCCTTCAAGATAGTGCTTGATTCTCTGTCCATTAACAATGAACTTCTTGTCAGAATCAATATGTTGAAGCTCCACATAACCATATGGTGATACACTTGTAATCACATATGGTCCCTTCCACTGGGACTTCAGTTTCCCGGGGAATAGCCTGAGCCTAGAGTTAAACAACAGAACCTTTTGTCCTGGTTCAAAGATTCTTGATTACAGCTTTCTATCATGCCACTTTTTTTATTTTTCTTTATAAAGCTTGGCATTTTCGAAAGCAGTGAATCTGAATTCCTCTAGCTCATTTAGCTGGAGCAATCTTTTTTCTCCAGGTAATTTGGCATCAAAGTTTAGGAATCTGGTTGCCCAGTAGGTTTTATGTTCCAGTTCCACGGGCAGGTGGCATGCCTTACCATACACAAGTTGGTATGGAGAGGTCCCTATAGGAGTCTTGAAAGCTGTTCTGTAAGCCCACAGAGCATCATCCAAGTTTCATGCCCAATCCTTTCTACGGGTACTTACAGTCCATTCCAGGATTCTTTTTAGTTCTTTGTTAGAGACTTCAGCTTGCCCATTTGTCTGTGGATGATATGGAGTCGCCACCTTGTGGCGAATCCCATACCGGACCATGGCAGAGTAAAGCTGTTTGTTGTAGAAGTGAGTGCCCCCATCACTGATTAGTACACTGGGGACACCAAACCTGCTGAATATGTATTTCTGGAGGAATTTCAGCACTGTTTTAGTATCATTGGTGGGTGTGGCAATGGCCTCAACCCATTTTGATACATAGTCAACTGCCACCAGAATATAAGTGTTTGAGTATGATGGTAGGAAAGGCCCCATGAAATCAATACCCCATACATCAAACAACTCAATTTCTAAGATTCCTTGTTGAGGCATGGCGTAACTGTGAGGCAAATTACCAGCTCTCTGGCAACTGTCACAGTTACGTACAAACTCTCGGGAATTTCTGTAGAGTGTAGGCCAGGAGAAGCCACATTGGAGGACCTTGGTGGCTGTTCGCTCACCTCCGAAATGACCTCCATATTGTGGTCCATGGCAATGCCATAGGATCCTCTGTGCTTCTTCTCTAGGCACACATCTCCGGATTATTCCATCTGCACATCTCTTAAAGAGATAGGGTTCATCCCACAAGTAGTACTTTGCATCAGTAATTAGTTTTTTCTTTTGTTGCCTGTTGTACTCTTTGGGTATGAACATTGCAGCTTTATAGTTCGCAATGTCTGCAAACCATGGTGCTTCCTGAATGGAAAATAAATGCTCATCCAGAAAGGTCTTAGAGATCTCAAGAGAAGGAGGGGACGTCCCTTCTATTGGCTCTATCTGGGACAGATGATCAGCCACTTGGTTTTCTGTCCCTTTTCTGTCTCTTATTTCTATATCAAACTCTTGCAGAAGCAACGCCCATCTTATGAGCCTGGGTTTTGAATCCTGCTTTGTGAGTAGATATTTAAGAGCAGCATGGTCAGTATACACAATCACCTTTGATCCTACTAAGTATGATCTAAACTTGTCAATGGCATAAACCACTGCAAGCAATTCTTTTTCTGTGGTTGTGTAATTTTTCTGGGCTTCATTTAAAACGCGGCTAGCATAATAAATGACATGCAGAAGCTTGTCATGCCTCTATCCCAGTACTGCACCAATGGCGTGATCACTGGCATCACACATTAGCTCAAATGGTAATGTCCAGTCTGGTGCAGAAATAACTGGTGCTGTGACCAGCTTGGCTTTCAGCGTTTCAAACGCCTGCAGACACTCTGTGTCAAACATAAATGGCGTGTCAGCAGCTAGCAGATTGCTCAGAGGTTTTGCGATTTTTGAAAAATCCTTTATAAACCTCCTATAGAATCCTGCATGCCCCAGAAAGCTTCTGATTGCCTTAACATTGGCAGGTGGTGGTAATTTTTCAATCACCTCTATTTTTGCTTGATCCACCTCTATTCCCTTGTTTGAAATTTTATGTCCAAGGACAATCCCTTTCAGTCACCATAAAGTGACATTTTTCCCAGTTTAAAACCAGGTTGGTCTCTTGGCATCTTTTCAGAACTAGTTTCAGGTGATCAAGACAGGAGCTGAATGAGTCTCCATATACTGAGAAGTCATCCATGAAGACTTCCAGAAATTTTTCCACTATATCAGAGAAAATAGAGAGCATGCATCTCTGGAAGGTTGCAGGCGCATTACACAGCCCAAATGGCATCCTTCTAGAAGCAAACACTCCAGATGGACATGTGAATGCTGTTTTCTCTTGATCCTGGAGATCTACTGCAATCTGGTTATAGCCTGAGTAGCCATCTAAAAAGCAGTAATAATCATGACCTGCCAGTCTTTCTAGCATTTGGTCTATGAATGGTAAAGGAAAATGATCCTTTCTGGTGACTGTATTGAGTCTTCTGTAGTCAATACACATGCGCCACCCTATAACTATTCTTGTAGGAACCAGTTCATTCTTTTCATTATGAACCACTGTCATGCCTCCCTTTTTGGGGACAACTTGAACAGGGCTCACCCAGGGGCTATCGGAAATAGGATAAATAATCCCAGCCTCCAGTAATTTGGTGACCTCTTTCTACACCACTTCCTTCATGGCTGGATTTAGCCGCCTCTGTGGTTGAACCACTGGTTTAGCATTATCCTTCAATAAGATTTTGTGCATGTATCTAGCTAGGCTTATGCCCTTAAGGTCACCTATGGACCACCTAAGAGCTGTCTTGTGTGGCCTTAGCACTTGAATAAGTGCTTCCTCTTCCTGTGGATTTAAAGCAGAGCTTATGATCACCGGAAAAGTGTCACCTTCTCCTAGAAATGCATATTTCAGGGATGGTGGTAATGGTTTGAGATCGGGTTTAGGAGGTTTTTCCTCTTCCTGAGAAAATCTCAGAGGCTCTTTCATTTCCTCTGAATCCTCCAAATCAGGCTGAACATCTTTAAAGATGTCTTCCAACTCTGATTCGAGACTCTCAGCCATGTTGATCTCTTCTACCAAGGAGTCAATAAGATCAACTTTCATGCAGTCTTTTGATGTGTCTGGATGCTGCATGGCTTTGACAGCGTTCAACTTAAACTCATCATCATTGACTCTCAGGGTTATTTTCCCCTGTTGGACATCAATGAGAGTTCGTCCAGTTGCTAGGAAGGGTCTTCTTAGAATTAGAGTGGCACTCTTGTGCTCCTCCATTTCCAGCACTACAAAGTCAGTGGGAAAGGCAAATGGCCCAACTCTGACAATCATGTCTTCAATCACGCCTGATGGGTATTTAATGGAGGCATCAGCAAGTTGGAGACATATCCGGGTTGGTTTAACTTCTTCAGTTAAACCAAGCTTTCTGATAGTGGATGCAGGTATTAGGTTGATGCTTGCCCCAAGATCACATAAAGCTGTCTTGGTGCAATTACCTTCTAATGTGCATGGTATCAGAAAACTCCCAGGGTCTTTAAGCTTTTCAGAAAAGCTTTTCAGAATGACTGCACTGCATTCTTCAGTGAGGAGAACTCTTTCAGTTTCTCTCCAATCCTTCTTATGACTCAAGATCTCTTTCATGAACTTGGCATAAGAAGGTATTTGCTCAAGTGCCTCTGCAAATGGAATCTTTATTTCAAGAGTCCTGAGATAATCTGCAAAGCGAGCAAATTGCTTATCCTGCTCCTCTTGGCGGAGTTTTTGAGGATAAGGTATCTTGGCTTTATATTCCTCAACCTTAGTTGCTGTAAGTTTATTTCCTACAGAAGTGGTTGAAGAAGCCTTTTTAGATGGGTTGTTATCAGCACTTGTGTGTGTCTGATCCCTCACTGGCAATTGAGTGCCAGAGTTAGAAGCTGGAGTGACGTTAGACGCCAACTCCTCATCTGTTCCTGGCATTTGAACGCCAGAACTGTGCTTCTTTTGGGCGTTCAACGCCAGATCCTTGCTTGTTTCTGGCGTTGAACGCCAGTCCTGAGCATGGTCTGGGCGTTCAGCGCCAGCCTTCCGCCCAGCTTCTGGCGTTTTAACGCCAGAATTATTTTTCCCTAGGCTCTTACTGTCCTCAGATGGATTTTGGGTGGTTTTCTCATTTCTTGGTTTCCTACTGCTTTGAAGTGGGGTATTTAGTGCTTTCCCACTTCTTAGTTGAACTACTTGGCATTCTTCTGTTATTTGTTTTGACAGTTGCTGCCTTGTTTGCTTTAATTGTACTTCCATGTTTATATTAGCCATCCTTGTCTCTTGTAGTTTATCCTTGAATTCAGCTAACTGCTTTGTTAGAAAATCCAATTGCTGATTGAATTCAGCAGCTTGCTCTGCAGGACTGAGTTCAGCAGTTACTGTTTTAGCCTCTTCTTTCATGGAAGGGTCACTGCTTAAGTACAGATGCAGGTTTTTAGCAACTGTATCAATGAGCTCTTGAGCTTCTTCAATTGTCTTTCTCATGTGGATAGATCCACCAGCTGAGCAATCTAAAGAGATCTGAGCTCTTTCTGTAAGCCCATAATAGAAGATGTCTAACTGAACCCACTCTGAAAACATTTCAGAGGGGCATTTTCGTAGCATCTCTCTGTATCTCTCCCAGGCATCATAAAGAGATTCATTATCTCCTTGTTTAAAGCCTTGGATGTCCAGCCTTAGCTGTGTCATCCGTTTTGGAGGAAAGTATTGATTCAGGAATTTTTCTGTCAGCTGTTTCCATGTCCTTATGCTAGCCTTAGGTTGGTTATTTAACCACCTCTTGGCTTGATCTTTTACAGCAAATGGAAACAGTAATAATCTGTAGACATCCTGATCTACCTCCTTATCATGTACTGTGTCAGCAATTTGTAAAAACTGTAGGTTCTTCCTGTGGAAGACCGGAATACTGGCAGCTTTGCTGCACCATGATAATGAGCTGAGGATTCAACTCAAAGCTACTGACTCCAATGGAGGGTATGCAGATACTACTCCCATATGAAGCAGTAGAGGGGTTAGCATATGACCCCATAGTCCTCCTGGACTGTTCATTTCCACTTAGATCCATGATGGAGAAAGGGAGATGATGTAAAATAAAAATTTTATTTTTATTTATTTATTTATTTATTTAATTATTTCGAAAATAAAATAAATTAAAATAAAATAAATAAAAATAGATGAAGATTTTTCGAAAAAATGAGGAGAGAGAAAGTGATCAGGAAGTTTTGAAAAAGATATGATTTGAAAAAGATTTTAAATTTTTGAAAAAAATCTGAATTTTAAAAATAATTTTCGAAAATTTGTTTTAAAAAATAGAGAGAAGATATTTTTGAATTTAAAGAGGAAAGAGAGAAACAGTAAGATAGCCCAAGATTTAAAATTTTTAGATCTAATGCTCCTTGTTTTCGAAAATTTTGGAGGGAAAACACCAAGGAACACCAAACTTAAAAATTTTAAGATCAAGATGCAAGGAAAACTCAAAAACACTTTGAAGACTCACAAGAACACAAGAACATGAAGAAAGAACACCAAACTTAAAATTTTTAGAAAACCAAAATAAAATTTTCGAAAAACAAAGGAAAACCAACAAGAAAACACCAAACTTAAAGTTTGGCACGAGATTTAATAGAAAAATTATTTTTGAAAAATTTTTGAAAAGAAAATAAAAGACTCTGACCCAAAAGGCAAACATTTCCTAATCTAAGCAACAAGATTCACTGTCAGTTGTTCAAACTCAAACAATCCCCGGCAACGGCGCCAAAAACTTGGTGCACGAATTGTAAATCACACTTTTTACAACTCGTACCACTAACCAGCAAGTGCACTGGGTCGTCCAAGTAATACCTTACGTGAGTAAGGGTCGATCCCACGGAGATTGTTGGCTTGAAGCAATCTATGGTTATCTTGTAACTCTTAGTCAAGAAAATAATAAAATACTTCACTTATCAATTTTGATTGCAAGGAATAAAAGGGGCAGAACACAAATTATACTTGTATGCACTGATGGAGAATATGTTGGAGTTTTGGAGATGCTTTGTCTTCTGGAATTCTGCTTTCCTCTGTTTTCTGATTCACACACGCACGTCCTCCTATGGCAAACTGTGTGTTGGTGGGTCACCGTTGTCAATGGCTACCATCCATCCTTCCAGTGAAAAGGGTCCAAATGCGCTGTCACCGCACGGCTAATCATCTGCAGGTTCTCAATCGTACCGGAATAGGATTTACTATCCTTTTGCGTCTGTCACTACGCCCAGCACTCTCGAGTTTGAAGCTCGTCACAGTCATTCAATCCCTGAATCCTACTCGAAATACCACAGACAAGGTTTAGACTTTCTAGATTCTCTTGAATGTTGCCATCAATCTAGCTTATACCACGAGGATTCTGATTAAGAGATCCAAGAGATATTCATTCATTCTATAGTGGAACGGTAGTGGTTGTCAGGCACGCGTTCGTGGGGGAATGATGATGATTGTCACGTTCATCATATTCACATTGAAGTGCGAATGGATATCTTAGATAGGAACACGCATGTTTGAATGGAAAACAAAATTACTTGCATTAATTCATTGAGACACAGTAGAGCTCCTCACCCCCAACAATGGAGTTTAGAGACTCATGCCATCAAAAGGTACAAAGTTCAGATCTAAAAATCATGAGGTACAAAACAAGTCTCTAAAAGTTGTTTAAATACTAGACTAGTAAACTAGGTTTACAGAAAATGAGTAAACTGAGATGGATGGTGCAGAAATCCACTTCTGAGGCCCACTTGGTGTGTGCTGGGGATGAGACTTAAGCTAATCACATGCATAGGGCTATTTTGGGCATTCAACGCCAGCTTTGGATCCAATTCTGGCGTTGAACTCCAACTCCTAACTTGTTTCTGGCGCTGGACGCCAGACAGCAGCATGGAACTGGCGTTGAACACCAGTTTACGTCGTCTATCCTTGAGCAAAGTATGGACTATTATATATTGCTGGAAAGCCCTGGATGTCTACTTTCCAATGCAATTGGAAGCGCGCCATTTGGAGTTCTGTAGCTCCAAAAAAAATCCACTTTGAGTGCAGGAAGGTCAGAATCCAACAGCATCACCAGTCCTTTTTCAGCCTGAATAAGATTTTTGCTCAGCTCCCTCGATTTCAGCCAGAAAATACCTGAAATCAGAGAAAAACACACAAACTCATAGTAAAGTCCAGAAATATGAATTTTTCCTAAAAGCTACTGAAAATAAACTAAAAACTAACTAAAACACACTAAAAACTATATGAAATTAACCCCAAAAAGCATATAAAATATCCGCTCATCAGTTATGCAACAAGTGGAAAAGATGGAGAGTGTTGAACCACCACGCCCCTATTATGATAAACCACCCTCATATCATGAACCCTTCCTCCCAAGCAATAAACCCTCATATCCACTCCAAGCTCCAATGAATGACACTCTAAGTGTCCATCTTCAAGGGCAAAGAGAGATGCAAAGGACAACACAAGAGTTCGTAGCTACCTTGACCGAGGTAGTAAGTAATTTAGCCTCTCTGCATCTTAACACTCAAAGCACTGCCATGGCTACATGTGGAGAATCAATAAAAGAGCTAGCATAAGGGAGACACTGGAAACTCCGGTGGATAATGAGAAACGTGATTTTGTATTGGAACAAGTGGAGGAAGCCATAATAGTTGAAGAGGAAGAAGTGGTTGAAGACTTAGGAGATGCTGAACCTCCATGGGAATCTAGAGTTGTAGAATATCCCTCCAAGAAGATTAAAATTGATGTCAAGGAGGCTAGTGCACAACCTCCAAGGCATATTCCCTATGAAGACTTGGATGGGATAGATCAAGAAGCAAGTTCCCTTGGTGATGAGGATCATGAATCAAGTCCCCCTAGTGATGAATCTACATCCACAAATGAACTCCTTGAATATGAAGACTCTTCTCTGATTGAGTCTGAGAATGATGTGAAAGCGAAAGTCCTTCGGAAAGGGTGGACAGAAGTTAAGTACGCTTTGTCAAGAACGTTGGAGACTTCTCCACCTAGGTGGCCATCTACTCCTTCATTTGAGTGGGTAAGACTTATCTCTATTCACTTTACTGTCCCACTTGAATATGGTATTCTTGAAACGGATGGTCAACTTAGGAGGCTCTGTGGCATTAAGCGTAAGAGAAGGACGTTTAGTGGTTGGAGTTGCAAATCCAGGCTCATCAAGGTTGATACTTCAAGAACTAGATGTAAGGGTGGAGCTAGTGAGCATTTGGTTGGATCTAAGAGAAGAGTTTGGTATTGCATTGAGAATTCGGACTGCTTGCCACCCGGTTGGGACAATGGTGATCTACTTACAGACGGGTGAAGAAACAAGATTTGGGATCCCGGCATACAAGAGGATCAACTTTGGGAGCTCAAAGCTTATGGAGAACTTCATCAAGGCTTGGTGAATTTAATTGGGGATGTTAAAGCTTATTGGAAGTCCAAGCACTGGTAGAAGTTTCAAGATGAGTTTAAGCACAAGCCACCATGACTAGGAGCTCACCAAATGTCCAACTTAAGGACTTTAACTAAAAGTGCTAGGTGGGAGACAACCCACCATGGTATGATCGTCCCTTTTCATTCTTAGTTGTATTTTATTTTGTTTTTCACAGTATTCATTTATAATTTCTTTATAATCATCTGCATTCTGCATTCTACATCCCGCATAAAAAAAAGAGGGGGCACTCGACGCGCGAGCGTCCACGACGTGTACGCGTCATATGTGAGTGCGAGAAAAAGAAGAATTGAACAGAGAGTTGCACGGGAGGGGTGCGTGGCGCACAAACCACCCCATGCGTACGCGCACCGCATGCGTACGCGTCCCCTGTAGAAAGTTCAACCCACACGTAAGCGTCAGCAACGCGTACGCGTGGGCATGAAAATTGGCGTAAAAGCGTGCTGAACAGAGAGTTATGATGGTCTGGGGCTGGCACTGTGCTAGAGGCACAACATCATCCACGCGTATGCGTCCCTGATGCGTGCACGGCCTTTCGCTTTCAGACCATCCACGTGTACGCGTAAGCGACGCGTACGGGTCACATGGCTAATGCAGTTTTCACGTGCACGCGTGCCCTGCGCTCGTGCATTGCGTCCCGTTTTTAATTTCCTTTCCTTTTCTTCCATCTTTTCACCTTCTTTCTTCCTCCTTTCTTACTTACTTCTTCTTCCTTTCGTTAACTTCTCATCCTTATTCTCTTTCATTCTATTTTACTTAATTTATTTGCATACTTTCATTCATTGCATTTTAATCTTGTGGATGTTTTATTTTCTTTTCTAAATCTATTATTTTACCATTGGTGCTAAATGTTCTTATTCAACTGTTGTATCTTTTCTGGTATTATAATGGTGCTTAGTGACTTGTTTTACACTGTTGGGGTGATATTATTTATCTGTCAATACCAATCTTTTATGATACCTGTATTCCTTATGCATTGACATGAATTTATATTGTCTTTCATTACCTACTATCTCTTCCCCATTGTTACAATTTTTGCACCATTGATATGCCATTTACTTCTACTGTTTTTTCAGTTGCATGTTGTAGCTACCATGTAATTGAGACCTTCATTATTTGGCATTTACCCACTCATACCTTATTTGTTTTCTTATCTTTATTTCTGGGTTACTTTTCTTCCCATTTCTCTTCTTTCAGGATGGCCACCGAGAAAGGAACAAATAAGCTTTTCAATGGGGTGACAGACAAGTCCATCTGCACAATCTATGGAGATAAGCATCAGTTGTAGTAGCCCATCCACTTGCACATCTTAGCATGCACCGAGGACAGTGCAATCTTTAAGTGTGGGGAGGTCGATACCGACTTTCGTGGGTTAGTTATTTCCTTCTCAACACCAATGTTTAATTTGCTTTGTTAAATTAGTTGTTGCATTTGCATGGTTGATTGCATGTTTGTTTGATTTTGTGTATTTAGCTACTACTTGGTTGAAGTAATATTTTCTTTTTAAGACCCTATTTTATAGTATTTCACTAATTTAAGTTAAAACTTTTGTGTTAAACTTGTTTGAAGATTGTAATTTGGAACATGATTCATAGCTAAGAACACACAACCTGTGAGATTTCGAGCTTAATTACATAGTTACATTATTTAACCATAATATTTTATTCTTGTGTAGTTTCTTATCTATGATTGCAATCTATATTTTATTCCATTCTATATGTCCATTGTTTAGTGTATTTACATGCATGCATATGATTGAGGCCATCATTTGTTATTAGCCCACTCATCCTAAATAGCCTACCCTTTCAATCACCTTTGTTTGCCACCTTGAGCCTTTTAATCCCCGTTTGTTCTATATTTTACCACATCACTAGCCTTAAGTAGAAAAACAATTAATTACGCCAATTGAATCTTTGGCTGGCTTAAGATAGAGATTGTGTGTTAATTAAGTGTGGGGAATTGTGGGAACTTGGGTTGATGAAAGTGTACAGTGTTTCATTGAAAAAAAATATATTGGGAATTTGGGTACCTACTCATGTGAGACCAGAAAAAATTAAAAATCTATGTGCATTGATATGTTATGTTTACTTTTATATTTTTAATAAAAAAATAAAAAATATTCAAATAAATAAACAAATAAGGGGACAAAATTACCCCAATGTTAAGTTTAATGAGAGATCAATGCATATGTGATAAAATTAAAGAAAAGTTGATGTGTGAGTATGTGATGCAAAAGTGGGAATTTTAGGTACCTAGGCATGATTTTAGAGTTACATAGAGTGTGTGTGTATGTTAGGTGAAAGCTTAGGTTAGTCAAAGATTCATATTATAGCTCACTTGGCCATACATATATCCTCACCCTTACCGTAGCCCCATTACAAACTTGAAAAGACCTCATGATATTTGCATTGGTATACTAAATATCTGTTGATTGGTTAGATGAAGAACAAAGTTTTAGAAAGCATGATTAGAGAAGAGTAGAGTGAATTAACCCTAAACACTTGAGCGATTAAAGTGCATATACACCACCAGTGAGGGTTCAATACTTGATTCTATGTTCCCTGCTTTCATGAGCTATCTTCTTACAAGTTTACTTGTCTCTTATTGTGTGATTTGAATTAGTGGAATCCATTTTATATTTGTTCTTGGAGAATTTATTTACTTTTAAACCAAGTAGGAAAGAGCATTTTTGGTGCACGGAATTGTGATCACACTTTTCACAACTCCGGTACAACTAACCAGCAAGTGCACTGGGTCGTCCATGTAATAAAACCTTACGCGAGTAAGGGTCGATCCCACAGAGATTGTCAGCTTGAAGCAAGCTATGGTCATCTTGTAAATCTTAGTCATGCAGATTCAAATGGTTATGGAGTTTTGATAATTAAAAGACAAATAAAACATAAAATAAAATAAGATACTTATGTAATTCATTGGTAGGAATTTCAGATAAGCGTTTGGAGATACTTTGTTGCTTCTGAACCTCTGCTTTCCTATTGTCTTCTTCCAATCATGCGTGCTCCCTTCCATGGAAAGCTGTATGATCCTCTTGGATGAAAAATACCAGGTACGGTTTATGCACGGCTAATCAACTGTCGGATTTTTCGTCTCGGATGAAAAATACCAGGTACAGCTACCGCTCAGCTAATCATCTGTCGGTTCTTACTAGCATCGAAATAGGATCTCTCTATCCTTTTGCACACTGTCACTGCGCCCAACATTCGCGAGTTTGAAGCTCGTCACAGTCCTCCCTTCCCAGATCCTACTCGGAATACCACAGACAAGGTTTAGACTTTCCAGATCTCAGGAATGCTGCCAATTGGTTCTAGCCTATACCAAGAAGGTTCTAATCTCACGGACTCGGTCCGTGGATTAGAGAGCCAAGAGAATATACTCTGGCTGTCGTCCAATGACTACATTGAACATCATGTAGAACGCTTGTGGTTGTCAGGCACGCGGATCTTGGCTAAGCGAGTAATGAAGATAGTGGGTGATTGTCACGGGTCACCCCTTCATTCTGACTTAACTGAATTAAGTACAAGAGTATATCTTGGACAAGAAGTAGGCGTGAATTGAAGGAGAAACAATAGTACTTGCATTAATTCATGAAGAACAGCAGAGCTCCACACCTTAATCTATGAGGTGTTGAAACTCCACCGTAGAAAATACAAAAGAGAAAAAGGTCTAGGCATGGCCGAATGGCTAGCCTCCAAAGTTCAAAGTCTGTGAATACAATAGTAAAAAGTGCTATTTATACTAAACGCCAGCTTGGATGCCAGTTTGGGCGTTTAACTCCAATTCTGGTGCCAGTTCTGGCGTTTTATGCCAGAAAAGGGTCTCTGGCTGGCGTTTGGACGCCAGTTTGGGCTATCAAATCTCGGGCAAAGTATGGAATATTATACATTTCTGGAAAGCCCAAGATGTCTACTTTCTAACGCAATTGAGAGCGCGCCAATTGGGTTTCTGTAACTCCAAAAATTCCAGTTCGAGTGCAGGAGGGTCAGAATCCAACAGCATTTGCAGTCCTTTCTCAGCCTCTGAATCAGACTTTTGCTTAGGTCCCTCAATTTCAGCCAGAAAATACCTGAAATTACAGAAAAACACACAAACTCATAGTAAAGTCCAGAAATGTGATTTTTGCATAAAAACTAATAAAAATATAATAAAAAGTAACTAAAACATACTAAAAACTATGTAAAAATAATGCCAAAAAGGGTATAAAATATCCGCTTATCACAACACCAAACTTAAATTGTTGCTTGTCCCAAGCAACTAAAAAAACATAGGATAAAAAAAAGAGAATATACAATAAATTCCAAAATTATCAATGAAGATTAGTTTTAATTAGATGAGCGGGGCTAGTAGCTTTTTGCTTCTGAACAGTTTTGGCATCTCACTTTATCCTTTGAAGTTCAGAATGATTGGCATCCATAGGAACTCAGAATTCAGATAGTGTTATTGATTTTCTTAGTTCAGTATGTTGATTCTTGAACACAGCTACTTTATGAGTCTTGGCCGTGACCCTAAGCATTTTGTTTTCCAGTATTACCACCGGATACATAAATGCCACAGACACATAACTGGGTGAACCTTTTCAGATTGTGACTCAGCTTTGCTAGAGTCCCCAGTTAGAGGTGCCCAGAGTTCTTAAGCACACTCTTTTTGCTTTGGACCACGACTTTAACCGCTCAGTCTCAAGCTTTTCACTTGACACCTTCACGCCACAAGCACATGGTTAGGGACAGATTAATTTAGCCGCTTAGGCCAGGATTTTATTCCTTTGGGCCCTCCTATCCATTAATGCTCAAACCCTTGGATCCTTTTTACCCTTGCCTTTTGGTTTAAAGGGCTATTGGCTTTTTCTGCTTGCTTTTTTTTCCTTTTCTTTCTCTTTTTTTATATATTTTTTTTATTTTTCCCCTTTTTTTTCGTAAGCTTTGTGTTTTTCACTACTTTTTCTTGCTTCAAGAATCAATTTTATGATTTTTCAGATTATCAATAACATTTCTCCTTTTTCATTATTCTTTCAAGAACCAACAATTTTAATATTCATAAACTTCACTATAAAAAATATGCACTGTTCAAGCATTCATTCAGAAAACAAAAAGTATTGTCACCACATCAAAATAATTAAACTATTTTCAGGATAGAATTCGAAATTCATGTACTTCTTTTTCTTTTTCAGAAAACATTTTTCATTTAAGAAAGGTGAAGGTTATATGGGACATTCATAGCTTTAAGACATAGACACTAAACACCAATGATCATGTAGTAAAGACACAAGCATAGATAAAACATAAAGAATAGAAACTGAAAAACAGAAAAATAAGAACAAGGAAATTAAAGAACGGGTCCACCTTAGTGACGGCGGCTAGTTCTTCCTCTTGAAGATCCTATGGAGTGCTTGAGCTCCTCAATATCTCTTCCTTGCCTTTGTTGCTCCTCCCTCATGATTCTTTGGTCTTCTCTGATTTCATAGAGGACAATGGAGTGCTCTTGGTGCTCCATCCTTAGTTGCTCCATGTTGGAACTCAAATCTCCTAAAGAGGTGTTGAGTTGCTCCCAATAGCTTTGTGGAGGGAAATGCATCCCTTGAGGCATCTTAGGAATTTCTTGATGAGGGACTTCCTCATGCTCTTGTTGAGGTCTATGAGTGGGCTCTCTTGTTTGCTCCATCCTCTTTTTAGTGATGGGCTTGTCTTCTTCAATGAGGATGTCTTTCTCTATGATAATTCCAGCTGAATTGCATAGGTTACAGATGAGATGAGGAAAGGCTAACCTTACCAAAGTGGAGGGCTTGTCCGCCACCTTGTATAGTTCTAGAGGTATGATCTTATGAACTTCTACTTCCTCTCCATTCATGATACTATGGATCATGATAGCCCGGTCTACTGTAACTTCAGACCGGTTGCTAGTAGGAATGATAGAGCGTTGGATAAACTCCAACCATCCCCTAGCCACGGGTTTGAGGTCAGGCCTTCTCAATTGAACTGGCTTGCCTTTTGAGTCTCTCTTCTATTTAGCTCCTTCCACACAGATGTCCATGAGGACTTGGTCCAACCTTTGATCAAAGTTGACCCTTCTAGTGAAAGGATGAGGATCTCCTTGCATCATTGGCAAGTTGAGTACCAACCTTACGATGTCCGGACTGAAATCCAAGTATTTCTCCCGAACCATTGTGAGCCAATTCTTTGGGTTCGGGTTCATACTTTGATCATGGTTCTTAGTGATCCATGCAATAGCATAGAACTCTTTAACCATTAAGATTCTGACTTGTTGGATAGGGTTGGTGAGAGCTTCCCAACCTCTTCTTCGAACCTCACGTCGCATCTCTGGATATTCACTCCTTTTGAGCATGAAGGGGACCTCGAAGATCACCTTTTTCTTGGCCACAACTTCATAGAAGTGGTCTTGATGGACTTTTGAGATGAATCTCTCCATCTCTCATGACTTGGAGGTGGAAGCAGTTGCCTTCCCTTTCCTCTTTCTAGAGGTTTCTCCGGCCTTAGGTGCCATTAATGGTTATGGAAAAACAAAAAGCAGAGCTTTTTCCCACACCAAACTTAAAAGGTTTGCTCGTCTTCGAGCAAAAGAAGAAAGAAAGGAGTAGAAGAAGAAGAAATGGAGGAGATAGAGGGGTGTGTTGAATTCGGCCAAGGGGGGTTTAAGTGTTTATGATGTGTGAAATTGAAGGTGGTAAGGAGGGGGTATTTATAGGGTAAGAGAGAGAGGGAATTCGTGTATGAAGGGGTTGGGTTTGGGAAGGAAATGTTTTTAATTTGAATGGTGAGGTAGGTGGGGTTTTATGATGGGTTTTTGGGGAGTAGTGGATGGATGTGAGTGGTGAAGAGATTGTGGGAAAGAAGGTAGGATTTGATAGGTGAATGGTGTTTAGGGAATAGGTATTGATGTGATTGTTCAAGGGTATTTGGGGAAGAGTGTTATGGAAAGGTGTGAAGAGGAGAGAGAGTGAGTTGGGGTAGGTGGGGATCCTGTGGGGTCCACAGATCCTAAGGTGTCAAGGAATTCTAGTCCCTACACCATTCTGGCGTTTAAACGCCCTCTGTGTGCCATTTCTGGCGTTTAATGCTATCTCTGCTACCTTTTCTGGAATTAAACGCTAGGCTGATGCCCCTTTCTAGCGTTTAACGCCAACCAGACACCCTTTTTTGGCGTTAAATGCCAGTCTGTCTGCCAATTCTGGCATTTAACGCCAGCCAGACAGCCAGACACCCTTTTTTGGCGTTTAACGCTAGTCTGCCTGCCATTTCTAGCGTTTAACGCCCAGAATGCTGCCAGACTGGGCGTTAAATGCCCATTTTGCTATCCTTACTGGCGTTTAAACGCCAGTAAGCCTGTCCTCCAGGGTGTGCTATTTTTTATTTCGCTTTAATTCTGCAGCTATTTTTATGACTCCACATGATCATCAATCTAAAGAAAACATAAACTAACAATGGAAAATGAAATGAAAAAGTAATTAACATAGATAAATAAGATTGGGTTGCCTTCCAGTAAGCGCTTCTTTAATGTCAATAGCTTGACAGTGAGCTCTTAGAGAGCTTCACAAAGACTCAAAGCTTAATGGTGGCCTCCTAACACCAAACTTAGAAGTTGAGTGTGGTGGCTCTGTTTGACTCTGTATGGAGAGAATTGGATGAGGCTTTTCATGCTTCTTCTCCATGTTTACAGAAGATCCTTGAGCCTTAAACACAAGGTAGTCCTCATTCAATTGAAGGACTAACTCTCCTCTGTCTACATCAATCACAGCCCTTGCTATGGCTAGGAAGGGTCTTCCAAGGATGATGGAGTCATCCTCATCCATCCCAGTGTCTAGGATTATGAAGTCAGCAGGGATGTAAAGGCCTTCAACCTTCACTAAGACATCCTCTACAAGTCTATAAGCCTGTTTCATTGATTTGTCTGCCATCTCTAGTGAGATTCTTGCAGCTTGTACCTCAAAGATCCCCAGTTTCTCCATTACAGAAAGTGGTATAAGGTTTATTCCTGATCCCAGGTCACACAGAGCCTTCTCAAAGGTCATGGTGCCTATGATACAAGGTATTAAGAACTTTTCGGGATCCAGTTTCTTCTGAGGTAATTTCTGCTGAACCAAGGCATTCAATTTATTGATGAGCAATGGAGGTTCATCCTCCCAAGTTTCATTACCAAATAACTTGGCATTCAGCTTCATGATTGCTCCTAGATACCAAGCTACTTGATCTTCAAAAATATCTTCATCCTCATCAGAGGAAGAATACTCATCAGAGCTCATGAATGGCAATAGTAAGTTCAGTGGAATCTCTATGGTCTCTGTATGAGCCTCAGATTCCTTTGGTTCCTCAATAGGGGACTCCTTATTGGTCAGTGGACGTCCAGCAAGGGCTTCCTCACTGGAAATCACTACCTTTTTACTCTCTCCAGGTTCGGCCACTTTGGCTATAATTATGGCCTTGCACTCTCTCTTTGGATTCTCTTCTGTATTTCTTGGGAGAGTACTAGGAGGAGTTTCGGTAACTCTTTTACTCAGCTGACCCACTTGTGCCTCCAAATTTCTGATGGAGGACCTTGTTTCAGTCATGAAACTGGGAGTAGTCTTAGATAGATCAGAGACTATGGTTGCTAAGTCAGAGAGGCTCTGCTTAGAATTCTCTGTCTGTTGCTGAGAAGATGATAGAAAAGGCTTGCTATTGCCAAATCTATTTCTTCCACCATTATTATTATTGAAGCCTTGATTAGGGTTCTGCTGATCCTTCCATGAGAAATTTGGATGATTTCTCCATGAAGGATTAAAGGTGTTTCAATAGGATTCTCCCATGTAATCCACCTCTTCCATTGCAGGATTCTCAAGGTCATAAGCTTCTCCTTCAAAGGAAGCTTCTTTAGTACTGTCGGATGCAGCTTGCATTCCAGTCAGATTATGAGAAATTATATTGACTTGCTGAGTCAATATTTTATTCTGAGCCAATATGGCATTCAGAGTGTCAATCTCAAGAACTCCGTTCTTCTGAGTCATCCCATTATTCAAAGGATTTCTTTCACAAGTATACATAAACTGGTTATTTGCAACCATTTCAATGAGTTTCTGGGCTTCTGCAGGTGTTTTCTTCAAATGAAGAGATCCACCAGCAGAGTGGTTCAATGACATCTTGGACAATTCAGACAGACCATCATAGAATATACATAAGATGCTCCATTCTAAAAGCATGTCAGAAGGACACCTTCTGATCAATTGCTTGTATCTTTTCCATGCTTCATAGAGGGATTCACCTTCTGTCTGAAGGTTTGGACTTCCACTCTAAGCTTGCTCAACTTTTGAGGTGGAAAAAATTTGGCCAAAAAAGTATTGACCAACTTTTCCCAAAAATTCAGGCTTTCTTTAGGTTGTGAGTCCAACCATAACCTAGCTCTGTCTCTTACAGCAAAGGGGAAAAGCATAAGTCTGTAGACCTCGGGATTAACCCCATTGGTCTTAACAGTGTCACAGATTTGCAAGAATTCAGCTAAGAACTGATGAGGGTCTTCCAATGGAAGTCCATGAAACTTGCAGTTCTGCTGCATTAGAGAAAATAATTGAGGCTTAAGCTCAAAGTTGTTTGCTCCAATTGCAAGAATTGAGATGCTTCTTCCATAGAAGTCAAAAGTTGGTGCAGTAAAGTCACCAAGCATCTTCCTTGCATCTCCACCATTGTTGTTGGGTTCGGTTGCCAGGTCTTCTTCTTTTTCAAAAATTTCTGTAAGGTCCTCTCCAGAGTGTTATGCTTTAGCTTCTCTTAGCTTCCTCTTCAGAGTCCTTTCAGGTTCAGGATCAGCTTCAACAAGAATGTTCTTATCCTTGTTCCTGCTCATATGAAAAAGAAGAGAACAAAAAAGAAGAGAAATCCTCTATGTCACAGTATAGAGATTCCTTTATGTGTCAGAGGAAAAGAAGAATAGAATGAAAAAGGAAGAAGAAGAAATTCGAACACAGAGAGAGAGGGTTCGAATTATTAGATGAGTAGAAGAGAAGTGTTAGTGAATTAAATAGATAGAAAGAGAAGAGAGAGAGAGAGAGTATTCAAATATTAATTAAAAGAAAAGAAGAATATTTTTGTTTTTATTTTAATTATAAGTTAGAATTCAAAATTTAAGAAAAGAAATAAAAGCAAATTGAAAACTAAATAAATTAATTACTTAAAAAGATTTTTGAAAAATTTGTTAGTTAGTTTTCAAAATTAATGTGAGAGAAAAGTAGTTAGGTGGTTTTGAAAAAGATAAGAAAATAAATTTTGAAAAGATAAGAAGTTAGAAAAAGATTTTGAAATTAAAATTTTAAAAAGATATGATTGAAATTTATTTTGAAAAAGATTTGAAAAATAGATTAAAAAGATTTGATTTTTTGAAATTAAAGTTGATGACTTGACTAACAAGAAACTAAAAGATATGATTCTAGAATTTAAAGATTGAACCTTTCTTAACAAGAAAGTAACAAACTTGAAATTTTTTGAATCAAAACATTAATTATTAGTAAGGATTTTCGAAAATGTGAAATAAAAATAAGAA
The DNA here is from genome assembly GCF_003086295.3 of Arachis hypogaea. Classification (NCBI taxonomy): domain Eukaryota; kingdom Viridiplantae; phylum Streptophyta; class Magnoliopsida; order Fabales; family Fabaceae; genus Arachis; species Arachis hypogaea. The sequence goes on from NC_092055.1 coordinate 51,501,523, forward strand.
AAAGATTTTGAAATTTTTTTTAAGAAATTCGAAAATATTAAGAAGAAAAATGAAAAAGATTTGATTTTTGAAAAAGATTTGAAAAGATAAAGTTTTTAAATTGAAATTTTGACTTGATTAACAAGAAACAACTAAATTTTAAAAATTTTTGACCAATGTCAACTCAAAATTTCAAAAATTATGAGAAGAATAAGGAAAAGATATTTTTTGACTTTTGAATTTTTAATGACGAGAGAGAAAAACAACAAAATAAAATAAAACATAAAAATTTAAGATCAAAATAATTAATGCATGAAAGAACACTTTGAATGTCAAGATGAACACCAAGAACACTTTGAAGATCATGATGAATATCAAGAACATATTTTTGAAAATTTTTAAGAAAAGAAAGACATGCAAGACACCAAACTTAAGAACTTTTGTACTAGGGACACCAACAATTTGAAAATGCACAAGAAAAATAAGAAAAGATACAAAACAAGAAAAATTAAAGATCAAACAAGGAAAATCATCAAGAACAACTTGAAGATCAAAGAAGAACACAATGCATGAATTTTCAAAAATCTAAGAAAAATTAAAAACATGCAGTTGACACCAAACTTAAAATTTGACACTAGACTCAAACAAGAAACACAAATTTTTTTTTGTTTTTATGATTTTATTAAAAATTTTTTGTATTTTTTTCGAAATTATTTTGGAAAAAGAAAATAAAGAGATTCAAAATTTTTAATAAGAATTCCAGGATTCATGCAATGTTAGTCTAAAGCTTCGGTCCAAAAGAATTAGACATGGCCAAATGGCCAGCCAAGCTTTAGCATAACAATTATAGACATGTCCTTTCTACAATGAAAAGTGGAAACCTTGGTCCAAAAGATTAGACATGGCTTAACAGCCAGCCAGGCTTCAACATATCTCATGAAACTCTAGAATTCATTCTTAAAAATTTTGAAGAACAAATTTTTTTTCGAAATTAAAAATAAAAAGCTTAAACATAAAATGAAATTACCTAATCTAAGCAACAAGATGAACCGTCAGTTGTTCAAACTCGAACAATCCCCAGCAACGGCGCCAAAAACTTGGTGCACAGAATTGTGATCACACTTTTCACAACTCCGGTACAACTAACCAGCAAGTGCACTGGGTCGTCCAAGTAATAAAACCTTACGCGAGTAAGGGTCGATCCCACAGAGATTGTTGGCTTGAAGCAAGCTATGGTCATCTTGTAAATCTTAGTCAGACGGATTCAAATGGTTATGGGGTTTTGATAATTAAAAGATAAATAAAATATAAAATAAAATAAGATACTTATGTAATTCATTGGTAGGAATTTCAAATAAGCGTTTGGTGATGCTTTGTTGCTTCTGAACCTCTGCTTTCCTATTGTCTTCTTCCAACCATGCGTGCTCCCTTCCATGGCAAGCTGTATGATCCTCTCGGATGAAAAATACCAGGTACGGTTTCTGCACGGCTAATCAACTGTCGGATTTCTCGTCTCGGATGAAAAATACCAGGTACAGCTACCGCACAGCTAATCATCTATCGGTTCTCACTAGCGTTGGAATAGGATCTCTCTATCCTTTTGCACACTGTCACTGTGCCCAACATTCGCGAGTTTGAAGCTCGTCACAATCATCCCTTTCCAGATCCTACTCGGAATACCACAGGCAAGGTTTAGACTTTCCGGATCTCAGGAATGCTGCCAATTGGTTCTAGCCTATACCACGAAGGTTCTAATCTCACGGACTCGGTCCGTGGATTAGAGACCCAAGAGAATATACTCCGGTTGTCGTCCAATGACTACGTTGAACATCATGTAACTAATAAAAACTAATAAAAAGTATGAAATATAATACAAAATAATAAAAATATAATAAAAAGTAACTAAAACATACTAAAAACTATGTAAAAACAATGCCAAAAAGGGTATAAAATATCTGCTCATCAATTTTGCATTTAGTTGCATTCATATAGATAGGTTGTATTTCATAAGTTTTACCATTCCTCTTCACTCCTTTATAGCTTCTCTTGAGCTTAGCATGAGGACATGCAAATGTTTAAGTGTGGGGAGATTTGATGCACTACTATTTAATGGTACATTTTATACTTAATTGAGTGGATTTTTATCCACTAAACTCACACTTATTCATATAATTTGCATGTTTTACATTTTCCTTTCTAATTCTGTGCTTTGATTGAAAACATGCTTCTTTGGCCTTAAATTACTAATTTTAATTCTCCCTTATTACCATTCGATGCTGTGATATGTGTGTTAATTGTTCCCAGGGTTTATAGGGCAGGAATGGCTTAGAGGATGGAAAGGAAGCATGTAAAAATGGAAGGAATACAAGAAATTGAAGGAATTGCAAAGCTGTCAGCCCTGACCTCTTCGCACTCAATCAATCATAACTTGAGCTACAAAGGTCCAAGTGAGGCGGTTCCAGTTGCATTGGAAAGCTAACATCCGGGGCATCAAAATGATATATAATTTTCTATAGTTTCCCTAAAGATAGGGGACGCGCACGGGTGCATCATGCGCACGCGTGCATCACGCGCACGTGTGCATCTGCAAAAATTCAGCGTATCAGAATTCGCCCCAGCGATTTCTGGGCTGTTTTTGACCCAATTTTCGGCCCGAAAAACACATATTAGAGGCTACAGAGTGGGAGGATCCATTCATTCATTCACACAACTTTCATTCACATAATTTTAGGGTTTAGATGTAGTTTTCTAGAGAGAGACTCTCTCCTCTCTCTAGGTTTTAGGATTCCTAGTTTTATGCTTTTGAGTTGGATATTGAAAAGAGTTACTATCTCCGTTGAAGTCTTTATTATTCTAGTTTGTTTCCTATTCCTTTACTCTTTTTATTCCCCATTTACTTTATTTAGAGTTATATGGATACCTTCGATTTTGGAATTAATTAATGCAAAGATACTTTTCTATTTAATTTCATTATTTCTTGATTATTTTCAATTGAGTCCAAGTATCATGTCTTCTTTCTACTCCCTTTACATGTATGCGAAATTAGCATCCATGTCAATGGAGTAGGCTTCCAACTTGGCTTTGGAATTGATAATTATTTGGAGACCCTTGAGTTGGAAGACTCAAGAGTTAATTTGTAATTGGGAATTGTTGGCTGGTTCTCTAGTCACTAACGCTAATCCTTCCCAAGGGAGAGGATTAGGACTTGTGAATAGAAGTTGGCTCCTTACTTGACTTTCTTTTATTCGGTAAGGGTTAACTAAGTATAAACAACAACCTATTACTATTAATCTTGGGAAATCCAACAAGGATAGAACTTCCGACTAATCTTTTCCTAGCCAAGGCTTTTTATTTTAATTATATAAATTCTCTTGTTAATTTTCATTGCTTTAATTTACAATAATTTATTTTTCTATTCTCCAACTCTTAAAATTTCTCAGAAAACTTATAACCAATAACAAGAACACTTCCCTGCAATTCCTTGAGAGACGACCCGAGGTTAAATACTTCGGTTTATTTTATTAGGTTTGCTTTAGTGACAAACAATTATTTTTGTATGAAAGGATTCTTTGTTAGTTTAGAAACTATACTAGTAACGAGGATTTATTGTGAATTCTTTACTAGCAAAAATCTGTTCATCAATGCGCAACTGCGAGAAGACATGGAGCGGATGAAGCCGCAGTGCTGGTCTTCGCTTTCCCGTTCTCTTTAGAGGGAAAAGCGAAGGAGTGGTTTTATACTCAACCGGGTGAAGTTAGATCTAATTGGGACTTGTTGCGTAAAGAATTTTTGGAGAAGTTCCACCCTCCTCAGAAAACAGACAAGCTGCGAAGAGAGATCTCTTGCATTGTGCAACGAGATGGGGAGACTTTGTATGAATACTGAGAGAGATTTAAGAAGTTGCTGGAGGCTTGCCCTCACCACCGGATTGACGAGTTGGTTCTTATCAGTTATTTCTGTGAAGGAATGCACCACCAAGATAAGCTTCTCTTGGATGCCGTGAGTGGAGGATCATTGACCAAGAACAAGACCGCTGCAGAAGCATGGGATGTTATATCGGACCTAGCGGACTCAACTCAACACTCAAGGGCAAGGAGTCTACGACCAAAAGCTTTGAGTGAGGTTTCTCCCTCCGAAGATGCGATTTTGACTAAGACCCTTGGTGAGATGACGATTTTATTGAGGCAAATCACCCAAGGGCAACAAATCCCTCAAGCTTTGATAAATGCCCCACCTGAACCTCCAAGGATCGAAGGACCATCAAGGATATGTGGTGTTTGTGCTTGTAACACTCATTACACCGATGAGTGCCCTCAACTCAATGAGGACACTACTAATGACATGCCATCATGTCATGTTTTTCTATGCTTTTTCATACAAGAAATTGATGATTAGTACTTAAATATTGCATTCTTTTGTGCTTAAATGGTATATTTCTTTGATCTTTTGATTTTATAAACTTTGTAGGAAATAAGAAGAAAAAGAAGTAAAATAGCACAAAATGGGCTCAAAAAGAAAAAAAGAAGAACTTTGGGGCACATTTTAGAGTTTAGACACACTTTGGAGCCTTAGGCCACGCTTTTAAAAGCGTGGCCCATGACTAAATCAAGGAAGCATGCTCTGTTTGACAATCAGCGCTCACTAAGATAACTGGGGGTTCACTTTGTTAACTGGGTGTTCACTTTATTAACTGGGTGTTCACTTTGTTAACTTTCTCGTGAATTTCATCTTGGAAGCAAACGGAGCGCTCACTAAGTTAACTGGGCGTTCACTTTGTTAACTTGGCGCTGACAGCATGACCATGCCTTCTTCAAAGGACCATAACTTGAGCTACAGATGTCCAATTGATGCGCTTTTAGTTGCGTTGAAAAGCTGACATTTAGAGATTTCCAATAATATATAACAATCTATATTTGGCATGAAATTAAAGCACAAGTGATAGGTATCTTTAAGGCCCAAAAACACATTTTGGCCAGCGTTCACTATGGAAGTGAACGCCACGTTCATTTTCTTAACGTTTTTGTGACTTGCAATACTGGGCAAGGGAGAGTGCTCAACCAAAAGAGCCAGCGCTCAATAAGTGAACTTGGAGTTCACTAAGGTAGCACTAATGAAGACCAAAGCACCCAAGAGCCAGCGCTCAAAGAGTGAACTCAGCGTTCACTAAGGGAACGCTAGAGGAGGCAAGGTGCACACCAACAATGCACGTGAGGGGAGCACCAAGGCTACTGAACATGGAGTTCAAAAAGTGAACTGAACGCTCCACTGGGAACACCAATTGCATCCTAATCCACTTGAACCAAGTCAAACAATCCGGATCCACCCTCTCATTCAAATACAAACCAACAAAAGCCCATTGGACATGACTCAAAGGCACAAGAAACAATTATAATAGGAATTTCATTTGAATTGTAATTTGTTTTTAATTTTATTTTCACTTTCATTTTGTAAAGCAGATATAAAAGCATCTGTTTCATTTTCAAAAGGGAGCTCGGTTAGGCTGCTAGGTAGTAGTAGGAGTAGGAGTAGGAGTAGAATAGGAGGCTCTCTTTGATACACTTTTAATTTTCCTGCACCTTCTACATTTCAGTGACATTGAATTCAGTTTATTGAATTTAAATTTCTGCTACAATTTCCTTTTCTACTACAATTTCCTTTTCTGCTACGATTTCCTCTTCTGCACATTTACATTCTGCAACTTTACATTTGAGCTTGCTGCAATCTGAATTTACTTTTCATGCCATTTAAATCTTTTGTAATTGTTCTAAGATCGGATCTACTTATTTCTTTAATTTCCCTGCACCCAATTCCCTTTACATTTGATGCAATTTACATTTCTTGCTCTTTAAGATTTTACCATTTACTTTCTGCATTTTACAATTCCTGCAATTCACTTTCTGTTAGTTTAATTTCATCCAATTCACCACTGTTAGCTTGACTAGACTAATCATCTCACTAAAGTTGCTTAATCTATCAATCCTTGTGGGATCGACCTCACTCTTTTGAGTTATTATTACTTGATGCGACCTGGTACACTTGCCGGTGAGTTTGAGTGGAAATCTAATTTTCCCTCATCAAGTTTTTGGCACCGTTGCCGGGGATTGATATAGATCGACAATGATTAAGTGGGTGAGAAGTCTAGATTAAGCATTTTCTTTGTTTTTTGTTTTCTGTTTTAAGCTGATAGCAAGGTGTTTGTGTTTTTGCCTCACTAATCAAATCTCATCTGAGACATGAATTTCAGTTTTCTTGGCGATTGTATTTTACAAAATTCAAATAAAGTTCAACTCATCTTGTGATCAAACAAATTTTATGGGATATTACTCACCATCACCAATTGACTATTCTAATGGTGGTTGGGAGTCTCACCAAGAGATCATAGATTCTGAGCACTCCAATCAATGGAGATATGCTTCAGAACCACAAGATGAGCAAGAGAATCATATGGGATATTTTCCACCACCACAAAATGTTCAAGTCATTATTCTAATGGTGGCTGGGAATATCACCAAGAAATGATAGATGATGAAGCAATTCACATGAGATATGATCCAGAACCACAAGATGATTTATGTCATTACCCTCATGGTGTCTGGGAATATCAACAAGAATGTGAACAATCAATTGAAATGAATTTCCTCCCAGAGCCACAAAGTGAATCACACTGTTATGACACTAACATAAACTATGGCTGGGAAGGGAATTTCAATGCTCCATATGATACTCATCAAGAGACATCATTAGTGGAGTGTGCTTTCAATAAATTCATGCAAAATTGGCCCTCAATGCCACAAGATGAGCCATACTGTGATGAATTTAAAAATTCTTCAAGTTGTGCTTGGAATGATCAAAATCAGAAGGCACTTAATGAATCATACTCCATTAATCAAGAGCCATCATCACTTGAGCAAACCTTCAATTCATTCATGCTAAATTGCCCAACCTCACCTCCCAGTTCTCCACTTGAAAAGTTTTCATCACTTGATTTTTGCCTCAACACAAAGTTTCCTCCAAGATCTATACAACTCATTTCACCAACCACAAGATTCATTTCACTACACAGAAGACTCATTTCAACATTCACAAAATTCATTCCACAACTCACAAGATTCATTCCATACCATTCAAAATGACCTCACCACAACACATCCATATCCACAAAATCTCTCTCAACTTTCATCTTTTGAGCTAGTAGCTGAGGATCCCCTTCAAAAGTCCAGAAAATTATTGGAAAGGCAAGAACAATCCTGGAGAGAACAAGAAATCATTCTTCAAAAGATGGAGGAGCACTTGGAGAAAATAAGGAAACACTCTGAATTACTAAGCAAGGAAGATGAAGACCAATTAGTGGATGTGAAGGAGGAAGTGAAAAAGCAAGAAGAAGAGGCACCTATATCAAGCAAAATTTCAATGAAGAATGAGGTGGTGGAGATATTTGAACCTGAAATTGCATATCTACAGGAGCCACTTGAGATGACAATGGAACATGAAAACTCACAACTCTCACAAACTTTCCTGAACTAAAAACTCTCAACACTTGAATCTGTGATTGAAAGATATAAAGAGGAAATGAAAAAATCTTGGGAAGATCAACAAACCTCCTCCATAAAAGTGCTATTAAATCAAATGTTGAGTGCAAAGGAGGAAGTGGAGGAACAAGAAAGTGAGGAAGTCACTCAAGAGAGTTCACACTCAAGTGAATCAGAGAAGTACATAGAGGAAGAGCTCATGGAACCACCAATTCAAAAGACTTTTGATGAAGAAAATACTCCAACCATCACACAACCACCAAGTATTGATATCTAAGAAGTGAAGGCAACTAACAAGAGCACCAATCCTACCCCTTTATCCAGCAAGCAAGCTCAATCAAGCCATTAACAAAAGGAAGCTTGCTGAGGAGAGGCCAAGACAGGGAACACTAGCTGGTTCATCTCTCCCCTTGAGGTCATTCCTCTTAACAAACTGGAAGATGAGGAAGAAAATGAAAAATAACATGTCAAGCTAATGACACTAAAAGAGTGCTTGTTGGGAGGCAACCCAACCTTAGGTAACATTTCATTCCTTTGCTTTGTTTACTTTCTCTGTCTGCTTTGTTTAAATTCAATAAATTGGTATATGATTACATTCTAAGTTTGGTGTTGCCCTGCAACAATCTGTTTTTAATCTCTATGGATGATTGCATCAAATCTGAATTGAAAGTGTCACACTAAGATTCTAAGTTTGGTGTGCCACTTATTTTTCTAGGCAATTTATCTAGCAACACCACTTGTCTGCTGATGAGCGGATAATTTATACCCTTTTTGGCATTATTTTTACATAGTATTTAGCATGTTTTAGTTACTTTTTATTATATTTTTATCATTTTTTATTCAAAAATCACATTTCTGAACTTTACTATGAGTTTGTGTGTTTTGCTGTGATTTCAAGTATTTTCTGGCTGAAATTGAGGGAACTGAGCAAAAATCTGATTCAGAGGTTGAAAAAGGACTGCAGATGCTGTTGGATTCTGACCCTCCTGCACTCGAAGTAAATTTTCTAGAGCTACAGAAGCGCAATTGGCGCGCTCTTAATTGCGTTGGAACGTAGACATTCTGGGCTTTCCAGGAATATATAATAGTCCATACTTTGCCTAAGATTTGATGGCCCAAACTGGCGTCCAAAGCCAGCCTAAAACATCTTGGCGTAAAACGCCCAAACTCGCACCAGAATTGGAGTTAAACGCCCAAACTGGCACCAAAGCTGGCGTTTAACTCCAGGAATAGCCTAAGCACGAAAAAGCTTCAATTCTCAACCTAAGCACACACCAAGTGGGCCCCGGAAGTGGATTTCTGCACTATCTGCACTTAGTTACTCATTTTCTGTAACCCTAGGTTACTAGTCTAGTATAAAAACTACTTTTAGAGATTCATTCAGTAACTCATGACATTTTTTACATTCCATATTGTATCTTTGACGGCATGAGTCTCTAAACCCCATAGGTGGGGGGGGGGGTAAGGAGCTCTGCTGTGTTTCAATGGATTGATGCAATTACTAATGTTTTCTATTTAATCACGCTTGATTCTATTCTAAGATACACATTCGTACTTCAATCTGGAGAAGATGATGATCCGTGACACTCATCATTATTCTCAAATCTATGAACGCGTGCCTAACAACCACTCCCGCTCTATTTGAGCTCAACGTAGTCATTAGGCGACAGCTTGAGTGCGTATCTCTTGGGTATCTGATCCAAGGACCAAATCCGTGAGATCAGAATCTTCGTGGTAGAGGCTAGAATTAATTGACAGCATTCCTGAGATCCAGAAAGTCTGAACCTTGTCTGTGGTATTCCGAGTAGGGTCTAGAAGGGGATAACTGTAACGAGCTTCAAACTTGCGAATGTTGGGCGCAGTGACATTGTGCAAAAGGACAATGGTCCTATTCCGACGCTAGTGAGAACCGATAGATGATTAGCCGTGCGGTGACAGCGCCTGGTATTTTTCATCCGAGAGGATCATACAGCCTGCCATGGAAGGAAGCCATGCATGTTTGGAGAAGAAGACAGTAGAAAAGCAGAGATTCAGATGACAGAGCATCTCTGGAACCTCAGCCTGCTTCTCATTACTGAATCACAAGTACCATTTATTTTATGTTATTTATTTTTCATAAATATAATCACTCTTATCATTAATCTTCTGACTAAGATTTACAAAATAACCATAGCTTGCTTCAAGCCGACAATCTCTGTGGGATTGACCCTTACTCACGTAAGGTATTACTTGGACGACCCAGTGCACTTGCTGGTTTGTTGTGCGAAGTTGTTAAAAGTGTAATCACAATTTCGTGCACCAAGTTTTTGGCGCCATTTCCGGGGATTGTTCGAGTTTGGACAACTGACGGTTCATTTTGTTGCTTAGATTAGGAAGAATTTATCTTTTTGGTTGGTTTAGAGTCACTAAGTTTGAGTCTTTTATTTTCTTTTCAAAAAAATCTTTCAAAAATTTTTACTTTTATTTATTAATCTGTAATTTGTCTTTGAGTCTTTTATTATTGTTCTTGTTAAAATCTTTAAAATCCTTGTTTTATTTTTCTAAATTTCTTTTCGAAAATTTTTAATAAATAAATAAAAACCAATAACCTCATAATTTAGTCTTCTGTTTGGGTTTAGTTTCATGTTTTAAGTTTGGTGTCAATTGCATGCCTTTATTTTTCTTTTAATTTTTCGAATTACATGTTCCTTGTTCTTTCTTGATCTTCAAGTCGTTCTTGTTTATTTTCCTTGTTTGATCTTTAGTTTTTCTTGTTTTGTGTCTTTCCTTCTTTTTCTTCTGCATTTTCGAATTATTAGTGTCCAAAGTATAAAAATTTTTAAGTTTGGTGTCCTTTGTGTTTTTATTTTCCTAAAGATTTCTAAAATTTGTTCTTGGTGTTCATCTTGACATTCAAAGCTTTCTTGTTTGTTTTCTTTGTTTTGATCTAAAAATTCTAAGTTTGGTGTCATTTTATTATTTTTCTCTTTCCTCATTAAATTCAAAAAAAAAATATTTTCTCTTTATTTTAAGATAATTTTCGAAATTTACATAAGAATTTCAGATTTTTATTTTAAAATTTCTATTTTATCTTATCTTAGTTTTAAAAATTTCAAAATTTAAATCTTTTTTTTTTAAAAAAATATCATATCTTTTTCAAAATCTTATCTTATCTTATTTCAAATTCAAATTTCAAATTTCAACTTCCAAAATTCAAAATTCAAATTTCAAAATTCAAATTTTAAATTTCAAATTTCAAATTTCAAATTTTAAAATTTAAAATTCAAAATTTAATTTTCAATTTTAAAATTTAAATTTCAAAAATTTTTAATTTAAATTCCTTATCTTCTCTTAGCTAACTTATCTTATCTTTTCTAATCTCAATTCTTTTTAAATCTTTTTCAATTACTTGTTCTATTTTATTATTTTGATTGAAAAATTTTAAGTTTGGTGTTTCCTTGTTAAGGAAGTTTCAATCTTTAAAATTTTAAAGTCGTATATTTTTCAAATCTTTTTAATTAATTAATTATTTTAGTTTTCAATTATCTTTTAATTTTTGGACGTATATTCGACTTTTTATTTATTTTATTTTATTTTATTTTCTTTTAATTTCGGTATTCAAAAAAATTTTATTTTACAATCTACATCATCTCCCTTTCTCCTTCATGGACCTAAGTGGAAATGAACAGTCAAGAAGGACTCTGGGGTCATATGCTAACCTCACTACTGCTGCATATGGGAGTAGTATCTGTATACCCCCCCATAAGAGCCAGCAGTTTTGAGCTAAACCCTCAGCTCATTATCATGGTGCAGCAAAATTGCCAGTATTCTGGTCTTCCACAGGAAGAACCTACTGAGTTTCTGGTACAGTTCTTACAAATTGCTGACACAGTACGTGATAAGGAAGTAGATCAGGATGTCTATAGATTATTACTGTTTTCATTTGCTGTAAAAGATCAAGCTAAGAGGTGGTTAAATAACTAACCCACAGCAAGCATAAGAACATGGAAACAGTTATCAGACAAATTCCTGAATCAATATTTCCCTCCAAAAAGGATGACACAGCTAAGGCTGGGCATCCAAGGCTTTAAACAAGAGGATAATGAATCTCTTTATAATTCCTGGGAGAGGTACAGAGGGATGCTAAGGAAATGCCCATCTGAAATATTTTCAGAGTGGGTGCAGTTAGACATCTTCTACTACGGGTTTACAGAAAAGGCCCAGATATCTCTAGACCACTCAGCTGGTGGATCTATACACATGAGAAAGACAATTGAAGAGGCTCAAGAGCTTATTGATACAGTTGCCAGAAATCAATATGTATACTTAAGTAGTGGGTCCTCCATGAAAAAAAGAAGCTAAAGCAGTATCTACTGAACTTAGTCCTCAAGAACAAGTTGCTGAATTCAATCAGCAATTGCTTATTATAACAAAACAGTTCACAGAATTTAAAGAGATGCTCCAAGACACTAAAACTGCTAACAAGAATATGGAAGCACAATTGGATTAGACAAGACAGTAGCTATCTAAACAGATAACAGAAGAATGCCAAGCTGTTCAATTAAGGAGTAGGAAGACATTGAATGTCTCAACTCAAAGCGGCAGAAAGCCAAGAAAGGAACAACTGACAGAGGATAACCAACCCACTGCCCAAATCCCTCTGAGGACAGTAAGAGCCCAGAGAGGAATGATTCTGGCGTTCAAATGCCAGAACAGGGTGGAAAGGTGGCGTTAAACGCCCAAGGGATGGCCAGTTCTAGCGTCCAAACGCCAGAAAAGGGTGGTAATTCTGGCGTTCAAACGCCAACAAGGGATCAGACACCTGCAAGTGCTGATAATAACCCCCTTAAGCAGGCTTCTCCAACCACTTCTGTAGGAAATAAACTTGCAGCAACTAAGGTTGAAGAATATAAAGCCAAGATGCCTTATCCTCAGAAACTCCGCCAAGCAGAACAAGACAAACAATTTGCCCGCTTTGCATACTATCTCAGGACTCTTGAAATAAAGATTCCGTTTGCAGAGGCACTCGAGCAAATACCCTCTTATGCTAAGTTCATGAAAGAGATCTTAAGTAATAAGAAGGATTGGAGAGAAACTGAAAAAGTTTTCCTCACTGAAGAATGCAGTGCAGTCATTCTGAAAAGCTAACCAGAGAAGCTTAAAGACCCCGGAAGCTTTATGATACCATGCACATTAGAGGGTGCTTGTACCAAGACAGCTCTATGTGATCTTGGGGCAAGTATCAACCTAATACTTACATCCACTATCAAAAAGCTTGGTTTGACTGCTGAAGTTAAACCAACCTGGATATGCCTCCAACTTGCTGAAGGCTCCATTAAAATCCCATCAGGCATAATTGAGGGCATGATTGTTAAGGTTGGGCCATTTGCCTTTCCTACTGACTTTGTGGTGCTGGAAATGGAGGAGCACAAGAGTGCAAATCTCATTCTAGGAAGACCTTTCCTAGCAACTGGACGAACCCTTATTGACGTCCAAAAAAGGAGATAACCCTGAGAGTCAATGAGGATGAGTTTAAGTTGAATGCTGTCAAAGCTATGCAGCATCCAGACACATCAAAAGACTGCCTGAGCGCTGATATTATTGACTCCTTGGTGTAAGAAGTCAATATGACTGAGAGTCTTGAATCAGAGCTAGAGGACATTTTTGACGATGTTCAGCCTGACCTGGAGGAACCAGAGAGAACAGAAGAACCTCTGAAACTCCTCAGGAAGAGGATAAGCCTCCTAAACCCGAGCTCAAACCCTACCACCATCCCTGAAATATGCATTTCTGGGAGAAGATAACACTTTTCCCGTGATCATAAGCTCTTCTTTAAAGTCACAGGAAGAGAAAGCACTAATTCAGGTGCTAAGGACACACAAGACAGCTCTTAGGTGGTCTATAAGTGATCTTAAGGGCATTAGCCCAGCAAGATGCATGCACAAGATCCTATTGGAGGATGATGCTAAGCCAGTGGTTCAACCACAGAGGCGGCTAAATCCAGCCATGAAGGAGGTGGTGCAGAAAGAGGTCACTAAATTACTAGAGGCTGGGATTATCTATCCTATTTCTGATAGCCCCTGGGTGAACCCTATCCAAGTTGTTCCCAAGAAGGGAGGCATGACAGTGGTTCTTAATGAAAAGAATGAACTGGTTCCTACAAGAATAGTTACAGGGTGGCGTATGTGTATTGACTACAGAAGGCTCAATACAGCCACCAGGAAGGATCATTTTCCTTTACCATTCATAGACCAAATGCTAGAGAGACTAGCAGGCCATGAATACGACTACTTTTTGGATGGCTATTCAGGTTACAACCAAATTACAGTAGACCCTCAGGACCAAGAGAAAATAGCATTCACATGTCCATCTGGAGTATTTGCCTACAGGAGGATGCCATTTGGTCTGTGCAATGCACCTGCAACCTTTCAGAGGTTCATGCTATCCATTTTCTCTGACATGGTAGAGAAATTTTTGGAAGTCTTCATGGATGACTTCTTAGTATTTGGAGACTCATTCAGCTCCTGTCTTGACCATCTAGCACTTGTTCTAAAAAGGTGCCAAGAGACTAACCTAGTTTTAAACTGGGAAAAATGTCACTTTATGGTGACTGAAGGAATTGTCCTTGGGCACAAAATTTCGAACAAGGGAATAGAGGTGGATCAAGCTAAGGTAGAGGTAATTAAAAAATTACCACCACCTACCAATGTTAAGGCAATTAGAAGCTTTCTGGGGCATGCAGGATTCTATAAGAGGTTTATAAAGGATTTTTTAAAAATTGCAAAACCTCTGAGCAATCTGCTAGCTGCTGACATGCCATTTATCTTTGACACAGAGTGTCTGCAGGCATTTGAAATTTTAAAAGCTAAGCTGGTCACAGCACCAGTCATCTCTGCACCAGACTGGACATTACCATTCGAACTAATGTGTGATGCCAATGACCATTCCATTGGTGTAGTATTGGGACATAGGCATAACAAGCTTCTGCACGTCATTTACTATGCTAGCCATGTTTTGAATGACGCACAGAAGAATTACACAACCACAGAAAAGGAGTTGCTTGCAGTGGTTTATGCCATTGACAAGTTCAGGTCTTATTTAGTAGGATCAAAAGTGATTGTGTACACTGACCATGCTGCTCTAAAATATCTACTCACAAAGCAGGATTCAAAACCCAGGCTCATAAGATGGGTGTTGCTTCTACAAGAGTTTGATATAGAAATAAGAAATAGAAAGGGGATAGAGAACTAAGTAGCTGATCACCTGTCCCGGATAGAACCAGTAGCAGGAGCGTCCCTCCCTCCTATTGAGATCTCTGAAACCTTTCCGGATGAGCAACTCTTCGCCATTCAGGAAGTACTATGGTTTGCAGACATTGCAAACTATAAAGCTGTGAGATTCATACCCAAGGAGTACATTAAGCAGCAAATGAAAAAATTAATTTCTGATGCAAAGTACTACTTGTGGGATGAACCATATCTCTTAAAGAGGTGTGCAGATGGAATGATCCATAGATGTGTGGGAGGCAGTAAAGCTCAGTAAAAGTCCAGCTAAAGACAATAAAGAAGCGCTTATTTGGAGGCAACCCAATGTTATTTAATTATATTTATTTGTTTTCCATTGTTATTTTATGTTTTCTTTAGGTTGATGATCATGTGGAGTCACAAAAATAGCTACAGAATTAAAGCAGAATCAAAAAGAAGATCAAAAACAGCACACCCTAGAGGACAGGCTTACTGGCGTTTAAACGCCAGTAAAGATAGCAAAATGAGCATTAAACGCCCATGCAGGCAGCATTCTGGGCATTAAATGCCAGAATGGGCAGCATTCTGGGCATTTAACGCCAGAAATGGCAGCATTTTGGGTGTTCAGAAAAACGTCCAGTAAAGAAGGATTCCTGGCGTTTAACGCCAGGCAGGGTATCTGGATTCTGACCCTCCTGTACTCTAAGTGAATTTTCTGGAGCAACAGAAACCCAATTGGCGCGCTCTTAATTGCGTTGGAAAGTAGACATTCTGGGCTTTCCAGTAATATATAAGAGTTTATACTTTTTTTGAGATTTGATGGCCAAACTGGCGTCCAAAGCCAGCCTAAAACATCTTGGCGTAAAATGCCCAAACTGGCACCAGAATTGGAGTTAAACGCCCAAACTGGCACCAAAGCTGGAATTTAACTCCAGGAACAGCCTAAGCACGAAAAAGCTTCAATGCTCAGCCCAAGCACACACCAAGTGGGCCCCGAAAGTGGATTTCTGCAGTATCTGCACTTAGTTACTCATTTTATGTAACCCTAGATTACTAGTCTAGTATAAAAGCTACTTTTAGAGATTCATTCAGTAACTCATGACATTTTTTACATTCCATATTGTATCTTTGACGGCATGAGTCTCTAAACCCCATAGGTGGGGGGTGAGGAGCTCTGTTGTGTTTCAATGGATTAATGCAATTACTACTGTTTTCTATTCAATCATGCTTGATTCTATTCTAAGATACACATTCGTACTTCAATCTGGAGAAAATGATGATCCGTGACACTCATCATTATTCTCAAATCTATGAACGCGTGCCTGACAACCACTCCCGTTCTATCTGAGCTCAACGTAGTTATTGGGAGACAGCTTGAGTGCGTATCTCTTGGGTATCTGATCCAAGGACCAAATCCGTGAGATCAAAATCTTCGTGGTAGAGGCTAGAATTAATTGACAGCATTCCTGAGATCCGAAAAGTCTAAACCTTTTCTGTGGTATTCCGAGTAGGGTCTAGAAGGGGATGACTGTAACGAGCTTCAAACTTGCGAATGTTGGGCGCAGTGACAGTGTGCAAAAGGACAATGGTCCTATTCTGACGCTAGTGAGAACCGACAGATGATTAGCCATGTGGTGACAGCGCCTGGTATTTTTCATCCGAGAGGATACAGCCTGCCATGGAAGAAAGCCATGCGTGTTTGGAGAAGAAGATAGTAGGTAAGCAGAGATTCAGATGACAGAGCATCTTCGGAACCTCAGCCTGCTTCTCCTTACTGAATCACAAGTACCATTTATTTTATGTTATTTATTTTTCATAAATATAATCACTCTTATCATTAATCTCCTGACTAAGATTTACAAAATAACTATAGCTTGCTTCAAGCCGACAATATCTGTGGGATCGACCCTTACTCACGTAAGGTATTACTTGGACGACCCAGTGCACTTGCTGGTTAGTTGTGCGAAGTTGTGAAAAGTGTAATCACAATTTCGTGCACCATCTACATAATCTTAATGCCTTTACAGTGTTATTTTTCTTTTTACATCTTTAGTATTCTCTTTGTTTTAGTCATTTCCTTGTTTTTAATGCTTTCATTTATTTTGCTCCTTAACTATTTTTGTTAAATACCTCACCAAGAAATCCTTATTCATGACAGATTCTTCCCTTGGTAATTGAATTTAACATATAACAGTTTCCTTTGTTTTAGTTCAAATAAATTGACATGTGATTGCATTCTAAGTTTGGTGTTGCTATTCAACAAAATTTGTTCCAATCTTTACTAGATGCTTGCATCAATTCCAAGTGAAAGTGTCACACTAAGTTTGGTGTGCCACTTATCATTTATGCCATGTATCATGCACACCCCACTTGTTTTTGCAATCACAATGTCTCTGTTTCTCTGTGCCTTCATGGTTATCTTTAATTTTGCTTGCTTAAAACACATTTACTACTAACATTTCATTGTGTAAGACACTCATGATCCATCTTAGCCCCATCACTACTGTTCTAATTGTTACTTGAGGATGAGTGATAAACCACTATTTTATGGTTTATCTTGTACTCAATTGAGTAGTTTTTATCAACTCTTTACCCACGTATTCATACTATTTGCATGTTTTACATTTTCCTTCCTGGTTTTGTGCTATGATTGAAAACATGCTTCTTTGATCTTATATTTGCTTATTATTAATCCTCTCTTATTACCATTAGATGCCTTGATATATGTGTTAAGTGTTTTCAGAGATTACAGGGCAGGAATGGCTCAGAGGATGGAAAGGAAGCATGCAAAGGTGGAAGGAATACAAGAAGTTGGAGAAACTGCTAAGCTGTCCAGCTTGACCTCTTCGCACTCAAACGGCTATAACTTTAGCTACAGAGGTCCAAATGACACGGTTCTAGTTGCGTTAGAAAGCTAACGTCCGAGACTTCGATTTGATATATAATATGCCATAGTTTCCCTGATGCTAGGTGACACGAACGCGTGATCCACGCGGACGCATCGCATCTGCGAACTCTAATCCGCGCGGCCGCGTGGACGACGCCTCCACGTCACTTGTCCGCGACCTGAACGTACCAGAATATGCAGGGGGCGATTTCTGGGCTGTTTCTGACCCAGTTTTCGGCCCAGAAAGCATATATTGGAGGCTATAAAGTGGGGGAATGCATCCATTCAGAGGGGAGCTCGCATTTTTATTACTTTCCATGATTTAGATTTAGTTTGAGAGAGGTTCTCTCCTCTCTCTCTTAGGTTTAGGATTAGGATTTAGGACTTCTCTTAGTTTGTAAGAGTGACTCTCGATCCAGGTTTAATATTTACTTTAATGCTTTTATTCGTACATATAAATGTTGCCAACTTGACTTATGAACCCTTTCCATGTTATGATTTGAATTAATGATTATTTGAGGTATTTCAGTTATTGATTGCTTTCTCTTTAATTTGTGTTACCATTGCTTTCCATCTGAGGATATTTTTATTCCAGCAATTTTTACTTTTTCTCCTTTTGGTCTTGGTTAAGAAATCAGTAACTCAACATTATCAAACTCAACATAACTGATAATCGTTATCTTGCTAATTGAACTGAACTTCAATAATCCCAACTTTTTCTTAGGAAAATAAATAGGATTCGAAGGTCAAACTAATTAGCCCTTTGACTTTCCTTTACTTTAGTAAAGGTTAACTAAGTGGAATTTAGATTCAACTTTCATTATTGTTGAGGGAGATAACCAAGTTGGACTTCCAATTTCTCTTACCTTGCCAAAAGTTGCTTTACAGTGTTTATTTATTTCAATTGCCATCTACTTTACTTGTCATTTAAATCACTTGCTTCTCACCTTCTAAACCCCGATTACAACCTTTATAGCCAGTAATAAGAACATACTTCCTTGCAGTTCCTTGAGAAGATGACCCGAGGTTTGAATACTCGGTTAACAATTTTTAAAGGGGTTTGTTACTTGTGACACCCAAAACATTTTTAAGAAAGGTTGATTACTTGGTTTAGTAACTATACTTACAACGAGAGTTTTTATAACCTCTGAACCATCAATCTTCGATTCTTCAATGGCAAGCATTCTGAAGTTGGTAGGGGAAGCGGAAGAATGGGAGGAAAATGACAACAATAGAGAAGATGAATTACAAGGTTGTAAAGTTCCTTTTCCTCTCATTTGTTTCCAGCACTTTAAATTGCATGATTGTCTCTATCTTCTCTGTTTACATGTGTGTATGAATGAGCATAGCCTAAATTTTAATCTGTAACATGTTGCTATGCCACTATGACTACCAACTTGAGTTTTGTAAAGTTCAAAGCAGTAAAGTATCATGATCATAAACAAACAAGGAATTAAAGAAGAATTTAGCATGGGCATACAAGTATTGGAAGGCTATTATGATTAATTGTTGTTCAATTGCATTAGATTTTATTTAATTGAAGCTTTCATCTAAGACATTTTATGAAATTTTTTTGAAATCATGAAAACCTTGAAGAAGCAAATGCAATTAAGGCAAGAAAAGAAAAGGGGAAAGAATGAGAAAGCTGAAGGCTCTGAGTACCAATTACAATTAATTTGTTAAGTACTTGTGGTATTTATGTATCAGGCAAAAAGCTTGAAAACAAAACACTTAGAGTCAAGGCTAGGCTCAAGTGCAAAAGCACTCCCTCAAAGCTCAAGGCTCTGAGCATCAATAATTAGAGAGTAAAGAAAAGAAACAAATGAGCTTAAAGAAATCCTCTAATCAAATGCTTGTGGTGCTTATGTATCAAGTGGTAATACTTGAAAACAAAGCATTTAGAGTCGTAGCTTTGTTATCAACTCATGGGGCAAAGAACCCAAAAGGAGAAGCTAATAAGAAAATCAAAAGCTTGTTTCAAGGAAGAAATATAAAGAGAAGATTTCATAAAATAAGCTAGATAGAAGCATCAATCATTTACATTTCTTTTGTGATTGTAGCATGCATAGAAAACTAGCCAACATTGAACATTAAATTGCTATTCTTCTCACCTAGGTTTGTCAAAATTTACTACATGATTCTCTTCTTGCTTGGGGACAAGCAAGGTTTAAGTTTGGTGTTGTGATGACATGTCATCATGTCATATTTTTCTATGCTTTTTCATACAAGAAATTGATGATTAGTGCTTAAATATTGCATTCTTTTGTGCTTAAATGGTATATTTCTTTGATCTTTTGATTTTATAAACTTTGTAGGAAATAAGAAGAAAAAGAAGCAAAATAGCACAAAATCGGCTCTAAAAGAAGAAAAGAAGAACTTTGGGGCATATTTTAGAGTTTAGACACATTTTGGAGCCTTAAAAGCGTGGCCCATGACAAAATCAAGGAAGCATGCTCTGTTTGACAATCAGCGCTCACTAAGTTATCTGGGGGTTCACTTTGTTAACTGGGCATTCACTTTGTTAACTGGGCGTTCACTTTCTTAACTTTCTCGTGAATTTCAGCTTGGAAGCAAGGGGAGCGCTCACTAAGTTAACTGGGCGTTCACTTTGTTAACTTGGCACTGACAACACGACCATGCCTTCTTCAAAGGATCATAACTTGAGCTACAGATGTCCAATCGATGCGCTTTTAGTTGCGTTGGAAATCTGACATTCAGAGCTTTCCAACAATATATAACAATCTATATTTGGCATGAAATTGAAGCACAAGTGACAGGCATCTTTAAGGCCCCAAAACACATTTTGGCCAGCGTTCACTTTGGAAGTGAACGCCACGTTCACTTTCTTAATGTTTTCGTGACTTGCAAGCCTGGGCAAGGGAAAGCGCTCAACCAAAAGAGCCAGTGCTCAATAAGTGAACCTGGAGTTCACTAAGGCAGTGCTAATGAAGACCAAAGCACCCAAGAGCCAATGCTCAAAGAGTGAACTCAGCGTTCACTAAGTGAACGCTAGAGGAGGCAAGGTGCACACCAACAATGCATGTGAGGGGAGCACCAAGGTTAGTGAACGTGGAGTTCACAAAGTGAACTGAACGCTCCATTGGGAGCACCAATTGCATCCTAATCCACTTGAACCAAGTCAAACAATCCGGATCCACCCTCTCATTCAAATCCAAACCAACAAAAGCCCATTGGACATGACTCAAAGCCACAAGAAACAATTAGAATAGAAATTTCATCTGAATTGTAATTTGTTTTCAATTTCAATTTCATTTTCATTTTGTAAAGCCTATGTAAACGCATCTGTTTCATTTTCAAAAGGGAGCTCGGTTAGGCTGCTAGGCAGCAGTAGGAGTAGGAGTAGGAGTAGAATAGGAGGCTCTCTTTGATACACTTTTAATTTTCCTGCACCTTCTACATTTCAATGAAATTGAATTCAGTTTATGCAATTTAAATTTCTGCTACAATTTCCTTTTCTGCTACGATTTCCTCTTCTGCATATTTACATTCTGCAACTTTACATTTGAGCTTGCTGCAATCTGAATTTACTTTTCATGCCATTTAAATCTTCTGCAATTGTTCTGAGATCGGATCTACTGCTTTCTTTAATTTTCCTGCACCCAATTCCCTTTAAATTTGATGCAATTTACATTTCTTGCTCTTTAAGATTTGATAAACCACTATTTATGGTTTATCTTGTACTCAATTGAGTGGTTTTTATCTACTCTTTACCCACTTATTCATACTATTTGCATGGTTTTACATTTACCTTCCTAATTATGTGCTTTGATTGAAAACATGCTTCTTTGGACTTATAATTGCTAATATTAATCCTCTCTTATTACCATAAGATGCCTTGATATGTGTGTTAAGTGATTTCAGAGATTATAGGGCAAGAATGGCTCAGAGGATGGAAAGGAAGCATGCAAAAGTGGAAGGAATACAAGAAGTTGGAGAAATTGCTAAGCTGTCCAGCCTGACCTCTTCGCACTCAAACGGCTATAACTTTATCTACAGAGATCCAAATGATGCGGTTCTAGTTGCGTTGGAAAGCTAACGTCCGGGGCTTCGATTTGATATATAATATGCTATAGTTCCCCTGACGCTAGGTGACACGACCGCGTGATCCATGCGGCAGCGTCGTAGTGACGAAAAACCAGCGTGGCAAAATTCGAAACTAGCGAATTCTGGACTGTTTTTGACCCAGTTTGCGGCCCAGAAAACACAGATTAGAGGCTATAAAGTGGGGGAATGCATCCATTCATAGGAGACTCTCATATTCACAATTTTAGGAGTAGATGTAGTTTTTAGAGAGAGAGATCCTCTCCTCTCTCTTAGGATTAGGATTTAGGATTTCTCTTAGTTTTAGGAGTGACTCTCAATCCCAGGTTCTTTATTTTTATTTATTTTCTCAATTTAATTTATGAACATCTATGTCATATTCAATTTTTTTTGTTAATGCAATTCGAGGTATTTTCAGATTTAAGATTGCTTTGCTTATATCGATGCTTTTAATTTAATTTAAATATTTTTCTCCCTTTTCAAGTGATTGGTAGTACTTGAGTTATCAAACTCAGCAAGTGATTGAAATTGGCAGATTTTGCTTTAGCTAGGATTGCTCTAACACTAGTCTCTCCACAGGAGTTGACTAGGACTTGAGAATCAAGCTAATCAGTCCACTTAACCTTCCTTTGTTTAATAAAGGATGACCAAGTGGGATTAAAACCCAATTCCCTTCACACCTGATAAGGATAATTAGGATAGGAATTCCAATTCTTATACCTTGCGAAGAGATTTTATTATTATTATTTTATTTTACTTGTCATATAACATATTCCCACCTTACTTCCAAAATCCCAATTTACAAATTCATAACCAATAATAAGAACATACCTCCCTACAATTCCTTGAGAAGACGACCCGAGGTTCGAATACTCGGTTATCAATTTCAAAGGGGTTTGTTACTTGTGACAACCAAAACGTTTGTACGAAGGAATTTTTGTCGGTTTAGAGACTATATCTACAACGCGACTGTTTTTATGACATTCTTTACTGGCAAAAAAATCCCGACGTCAAAATGGCGCCGTTGCCGGGGAATTACAAACGTGTGCCTTATTATTGGTTATTGTAAATATTTTATTTTTGCTTGTTTATTTGTTTTTATTTTTGTTTATATTTTTGCTTTTTCATAAATTAAGAGGTTATTTGTTTTTATTTAGTTATTTAAAAAAAAAATTTTTCAAAAATTTGTTCTTAGTGTTCATCTTGATCTTCAAGTTGTTCTTCACGTTCATCTTGACCTTCAAGCTGTTCTTAGTTGTTTTCTTCGTTTTGATCTAAAAATTTAAAATTTGGTGTCATTTTATTGTTTTTCTCTTTCTTCATTAAATTCAAAAATATTTTTAATTAATTTTTTCAAAAAAAAAATTTCAGATTTTTATTTTTAAATTTTTTATCTTATCTTATCTTATTTCAAAAAAATCAAATTTCAAAATTCAAATTTAAAAATTTTCAAAATTTAAAATTAAAAATTTTCAAATTTCAATTTTCAAATTTCAAAAATTTAATTTTCAAATTTCAAAATTTAATTTTCAAATTCAAAATTTAAATAACCTTTTAATTTAAATTTGTTTTTATTTTTGTTTTTAATTTTTATTTACTACTATGAACTCTCACCCCTTTGGCTATGAGTCTGGTTACAATAATGTTGCAGGAAGAAGAAATTACAATGAGAACAGGCATCAAGGTTGGAACAATCAAAGATGGGAGGAGCCACAAGGATTTGATCAACCCTCATGGCAACAACCACCTCCAATGGACTATCAACGACCACCACCATATGCCTATGAACCCTTTCCTCAACATGACTTTGGACCACCATACTCACAAGCCCCTTTCCACCATTCACCTCCATATGACCCTAACCCTCAACCACCATACCAACCACCTTATGAGCCATATGAACCATATATAGAACCACCCCAATTCCAATCCAATCACTCCCAACCACCACTACTTTCTTTTGTATCATGTCCAAGTCCGGCAACCCGAGAAGCAGAGGTTCGCCTAAGGGAAACATTAATTAAATTTCAGGCAACCGTTCAACAACTGGAGCAAGCAGTAATTCAATGGGCTTCTAGGCACTCAAATATACAAGAATCAGCCACAGCTCCATGTGGACAGTCTAGTGAAGAGCGTAGCATGAAGGAGATACCAGAAACCCCAGTGGACAAGACAGAGAATGAATTCGTACTAGAACAAGTAGAAGAAGCTGTCATTGTTCAAAAGGAAGAGTTGGTTGAAGATCTAGGAGATGCAGAACCTCCATGGGAAAGTCAAGACATAGAGCCTCCTTCCAAGACGGTTGAATTTGATGCTGAGGAGGGTGTACCACCTCCAAAGCATATCATAGTTGAAGACTTGGAAGAGGTTGATCAAGAGATGGAGATTCAAGAAGAAGAAGCACAACCTCCCATGCCCTTGGAAAGCAATGAAGAGGAGATTAAATTGGAAGAGAGCTGCCAAGAGGAAGAGGTTGAAAATGAAGAAGCTTGCAAAGAGGTGGTAATTATCAGTGAAGAGCACAAGGGAGTGGAGCTTTCAATTTCATTAAAAACCCCTCCCCCTAAGTTGCCATCATCCTTCACAACATTCAAGTGGGTAAAATTCATATCCCATAGCTTTCTAATCCCACTTGAATATGGGCTACTGGAGACGGATGGTCAACTTAGAGCTCTTTGTGGCATTAAGAGTAAGAGGAAGATGGCCAGTGATAAGAATTATCAAGCAAGGTTCAACATGGTTGTGTGCTCAAAGTTTAAATGCAAAGGTTGGTGTAAAGCTCAACTGAATGGGTCTAGGAAGTTGTTTGGCCGCCTACGTGAGAATTCAGACTGCTTGCCACCCGGAGGGAACAATATTGCTCAACCAAAAGATGGGTGCAAAAGCAAGATCTGGGACCCCGAAATCCATTCTACCAATCACCACTCTTGGGGCCTTGTCACTTGCTTTAACTTACTTGAAGGCTTTCTGTGCCTAGTTTGGGATCCCGGAGGTTACTGGAGATACAAACATTGGTGGAGATTCCTGGATGAGTTCAAGCACAAGCCACCATAACAGGAAGCTCACCAAATGTCCAACTTAAGGACTCTAACTAAAAGTGCTAGGTGGGAGACAACCCACCATGGTATGATTGTTCCTTTTTCATTTTTATTTAGTTTTATTTATTTTCTAGTTTTATTTTATTTTATTTTATTTTATTATATTAAACCTGGAGTTTTGCATAACATTCATATTAACACTGCATTCTGCATTTTTCAGATTACAAAAAAAAAAGCGAGCACGCGAGGCGACCGCATCAGCGACGCGTCCGCATCGCAAGGAGATGGGAGACAATATTAGTATGAACAGAGAGTTTCGCAGGAGCAGCGCTGGAGGCGTGCCAATGAAACAAATCACCCCACGCGACCGCATCGCTGACGCGACTGCGTCATATGGGAATAATGGCCTCCCACGCGACCGCATCACCCACGCGGCCGTGTGATCTGGAATCGGCGTAAAAAGGGTGTATGGCAGAAAGTTGAGCTGGAGTTGGGCTGGACTCGTGCTGGAAGCCCAAGCCTCACCACGCGAACGCGTGCCCCACGCGTTCGCGTCGTTTTTAAAAGATGGCCATTCACGCGATCGCATGCCCCACGCGATCGCGTCACTCAGGATTTTGGCAATACTAAGTTTTGAACAGAGAGTTGTGCGACCGCGAGGCTGCACTCGCGCCACCAGCACAAATCAAGTCACGCGATCGCGTGTCCCATGCGTCCGCGTCGCCTAACGTTATTTGCGAACCACGCGACCGCGTCACCCACGCGACCGCGTCACCCACGCGACCGCGTCGCCAGCGTCGCACACCTTAATCTCATATGCCAAAATATCTTGTCTTTCTCTTCCCCAAATCCTATTTTCTCTTTTCCCTCCTTATTTCTTACTTACTTCTCTTCTCTTTCTTTCCCTTCTCATTCTTCTTATCTTTCATTTTATTTTACTTCATTTATTTGCATATTTCATTCATTGTATTATTTTCACTGGTGTTGGAATTTTATTTGGGTCATTGTGGATTATTGCATAATTATTTGACAATTATATATTACTTTTTAATGGATGCTTGCATGTTCAATTTAATACTTTCAAATAGCTTATTTACCATACATGCTATGTGTTTGTGAAAAAGTCCATATGGCATTATGCACTTCTCTCTTATACTTTATACTATTTAATGCTTGCTTTTCATAAACCCCCTTTACTATTTTAATTGAATATAATTGTCAATACAAACATGGTAATTTATTACAAGTAATGCTTGGTCTATGCTACTCATGCCCTTTTCCGGCATGCCAATAAACACCCTGCATCCACTTATCTTTCGATGCACTGGCTATTTTTCATTGTTGGCTTTTCACATGTACTCGCGAGCATGTGTTAATGTCAGTTATATCTTAATGTGCATCCATCACCACCTTTTTCATTCTCTTCCTTACTATATATATCTTTTTGAATTTAATTTACTTTCTCTTCCTTTTTTCAGGATGGCCACCAAGAAAGGAAAAGAGAAAGCCATTCCCAAATCAACAGCAAGGAAAGGAACAAAAAGAGCCCCAGCTGAGGAACTACAACCCCCATCCACTTGCACATCTTAGCATGCACCGAGGACGGTGCAATCTTTAAGTGTGGGGAGGTCAATACCGATCTCCATGGGTTAGTACTTTCTTATCTCAAACACCAATGTTTAAATTTTCTTTTTGTAGTTAGTTGTTGCATTTGCATGTTTGTTTGATATTTGTGCATATTTTACCACTTGATTAAAGTAATATTTTCTTTTTCAAGAAAATTTTTTGAGAATTTCACTAATTTGAATAAAATTTAATGTTACACTTGTTTGAAGAGATATTATACTGGAACATGGTTTAGAGCTCGAACACACAAAATCTATGAGATTTTTTAGCCTATTTAATTGGTTGCATTTTATCAACCAATATTTTATTTTTGGTGTGTATTTTTCTCTCTAAAATTGTGATCTTTGTCTTGCTTAATTCTATATTTCCATTGTTTGATGTATACATGCACTTATATGATTGAGGCCTTTGTTTCACTTAGCTTACATACCCATATGGCCTTAACCTTTTCATTATCCATTGCAAACCAATTTTGAGCCTATTTTACCCCTTTGTTCTTTACTTTAGCACATCATTAACTCTAAGCGAAAAACAATAATGTCCTTAATTTAAATCCTTGGTTAGCTTAGACTAGTGAAAGTGCTCATGAATTAAGTGTGGGGAAAAGTGGATTTGGAAACAATTGGTTTAGGAATTGGATATTATATATCTTTATGAAACTGTGAAAGAAATGTTTAGAACATGATTCATACATTCAATATCTTAATCATATGCATTGAGAAAAATATATATATATATATATATAAAGAAGAGCAAATAAGGGGACAAAATGCCCCAAAGTTAAGTGGTGAAAGCAATGCATATGTACTGTACTTGAAATAAGAATGCATGAATATGTGGAAAACATGGTTAATGGATAGTTAGATGGGGGTATTATGACTACATGGATTGTCTAAAGTTAGGTGGAAAGTTTAAGTTAATTAAGGATTCAGATTTTAGTCCACTTGGCCAAATACAATCCTACCTTGACCCTAACCCCATTACAACCCTTAAAAGACCTCTTGATATGTGTATTTGTGCATTAAATTTTTGTTGATTGTTAGATGAAGAGCAAGCCTTAGAAAGCAAGGATAGTGGAGAATTGAGAGAATCGAACCTTAAACACTTGAGTGATTAGAGTGTATACACTACCAGTGAGGGTTCAATGCTCAATTCCTTGTTCCCTGCTTTCATGAGCTATTTTCTTCTACAAGTCTATTTGAACTTCATTTTCATGATTTGAATTAGTGAAATCCGGTTCATATTTGTTCTTAAAAGATTTGTTTACTTTTAACCAAATAGGTAGAAACATTTTGCATGTAGTTGCATTCATATAGATAGGTTGCATTTCATTCCTCTTCATTCTTTATAGTTTCTCTTGAGCTTAGCATGAGGACATGCTAATGTTTAAGTGTGGGGAGGTTGATAAACCACTATTTTATGGTTTATCTTGTGCTCAATTAAGTGGTTTTTATCTACTCTTTACCCACTTATTCATACTATTTGCATGGTTTTACATTTACCTTCCTAATTATGTGCTTTGATTGAAAACATGCTTCTTTGGACTTATAATTGCTAATATTAATCCTCTCTTATTACCATAAGATGCCTTGATATGTGTGTTAAGTGATTTCAGAGATTATAGGGCAGGAATGGCTCAGAGGATGGAAAGGAAGCATGCAAAAGTGGAAGGAATACAAGAAGTTGGAGAAATTGCTAAGCTGTCCAGCCTGACCTCTTCGCATTCAAACGGCTATAACTTTAGCTACAGAGGTCTAAATGACGCGGTTTTAGTTGCGTTGGAAAGCTAACGTCTGGGGCTTCGATTTAATATATAATATGCTATAGTTTCCCTGACGCTAGGTGACGCGATCGCGTGATCCATGCGGCCGCGTCGCAGTGACAAAAAACCAGCGTGGCAAAATTCAAAACCAGCGAATTCTGGACTGTTTTTGACCCAGTTTGCGGCCCAGAAAACACAGATTAGAGGCTATAAAGTGGGGGAACGCATCCATTCATAGGAGGCTCTCATATTCACAATTTTAGGAGTAGATGTAGTTTTTAGAGAGAGAGGTTCTCTCCTCTCTCTTAGGATTAGGATTTAGGATTTCTCTTAGTTTTAGGAGTGACTCTTAATCCCAGGTTCTTTATTTTTATTTATTTTCTCAATTTAATTTATGAACATCTATGCCATATTTAATTTCTTTTGTTAATTCAATTCGAGGTATTTTCAGATTTAAGATTGCTTTGCTTATATCGATGCTTTTAATTTAATTTAGATATTTTTCTCCCTTTTGGCTTTGGTCAAGTGATTGGTAGTACTTGAGTTATCAAACTCAGCAAGTGATTGAAATTGGCAGATTTTGCTTTAGCTAGGATTGCTCTAACACTAGTCTCTCCACAGGAGTTGACTAGGACTTGAGAATCAAGCTAATCAGTCCACTTAACCTTCCTTTGTTTAATAAAGGATGACCAAGTGGGATTAAAACCCAATTCCCTTCACACCTAATAAGGATAATTAGGATAGGAATTCTAATTCTTATACCTTGCCAAGAGATTTTATTATTATTATTTTATTTTACTTGTCATATAACATATTCCCACCTTACTTCCAAAACCCCAATTTACAAATTCATAACCAATAATAAGAACATACATCCCTGCAATTCTTTGAGAAGACGACCCGAGGTTTGAATACTCGGTTATCAATTTCAAAGGGGTTTGTTACTTGTGACAACCAAAATATTTGTACGAAGGGATTTTTGTCGATTTAGAGACTATATCTACAACGCGACTGTTTTTATGACATTCTTTACTGGCAAAAAAATCCCGACGTCAAGATTCTACCATTTACTTTCTGTGCAATTCACTCTCTGTTAGTTTAATTTCATCCAATTCACCATTGTTAGCTTGACTAAACTAATCACCTCACTAAAGTTGCTTGATCCATCAATCCTTGTGGGATCGACCTCACTCTTGTGAGTTATTACTACTTGATGCGACCCGGTACACTTGCCTGTGAGTTTGAATGGAAATCTAATTTTCCTTCATCAAGTTTTTGGCGTCGTTGTCGGGGATTGATATAGATTGACAATGATTAAGTAGGATGATAATCTAGATTAAGCATTTTCTTTTTATTTTTTTACTAAATACACTAACTGTTTGAGTTTTTGTTTAAGCTAACCTTAACATCACTCTAGTAGTAGTGTAAATTGTCTCTGGTATCTGGTTTTGTGTGTATGACAGAAGCAAGGAGAGAGGTCTCCACCTCTTGTGACCATTACGAGAGAACTCTCCGACGACTAACAAGAGAAGCAAGAGGAAAGGGGATCATTGGTGAAGAGGAATCAGAGGAGGAGAACCAAGGGATGGAAGGGAATGCCCCTAATCAACCAGAGGGAGTGGCTAACAATGGCCAGCTTCAAAGGAGGGTTTTAGCCTCCTACACTTTCCCTAATCCAAAGCACTGTGGGAGTAGCATACTTACTCCAAATGTCAATACAAACAACTTTGAATTGAAGCCTCAACTCATTACTTTGGTATAGAACAACTGTTCTTATGGAGGAGGCCCCTTGGAAGATCCAAACTAGCACTTATCCACCTTCCTAAGGATATGTAACACA
This sequence comes from Arachis hypogaea, assembly GCF_003086295.3. Taxonomy (NCBI): domain Eukaryota; kingdom Viridiplantae; phylum Streptophyta; class Magnoliopsida; order Fabales; family Fabaceae; genus Arachis; species Arachis hypogaea. The sequence goes on from NC_092055.1 coordinate 51,531,469, forward strand.
GTGAAGACCAATGGTGTGCATCCAGACATTTACAAGTTATTGCTATTTCCATTTTCCTTGAGAGACAAAGATGCCCAATGGTTAGAGGCATTTCCAAGAGAAAGCATTAACAGTTGGGAGGATCTAGTGAACAAGTTCATAGCCAAGTTCTATCCTCCCGAAAGGATCATCAGACTGAAGACAGAGGTCCAAACATTCACTCAGATGGATGGAGAATCATTGTATGATGCCTGGGAGAGATACAAAGCTTTAATCAGGAAGTGTCCACCAGAGATGTTCAATGAATGGGATAAACTTCAAAATTTCTATGAAGGATTGACACTGAGAGCTCAAGAAGCCCTTGATTATTCAGCAGGAGGTTCATTATAACTCATGAAGACAGCTGAGGAAGCTCAGAACCTCATAGACACTGTGACAAACAACCAATACTTCTATGGTAATCAAAGGCAACGCCAACCAGCTTAAAAGAAGAGTGTATTGGAGCTGGAAGGTGTGGATACCATTTTAGCTCAAAACAAGGTGATACATCAACAGATCCAACGACAGATGGAGATGATGGCCAAGAGGATTGATGGTCTTCAAGTTTCAACAGTAAACACCCTAAATCAACCACCAGCTGGGTGGGGGCAAAATGAGAAAAGCTATGAAGAGCAACAACCTGAGCAAGTCCAATACATGCACAACCAAGGAGTTGGACAAAATGAGTTCCATCGAGATACCTACAACTCTTCCTAGAGGAACCACCCCAATTTGAGGTGGGGAGATAATCACAATCAAAACCAGTAGCCTTGGCAGAGAACTTCAAACCAAAACAATTCCAGAAACACAAACCATCAAAACACTAACCAAAACCAATACAGAAAATCACAAAACAATCAACCTCAACCCAACTACTATCCACCCAACAACCTATCCACTAACCAAAATAACTATCATCCACCCTCAACATCCTATAATCAACCACAATCACCCCAAGAATCTCAAAGGATCTCTAACTTGGAGATAATGATGGAAAAGATGATGAAACATCAAGAGCTAACCAGCAAGAACTATGAAGCTTCAATGCGGAATCTAGAGAGGCAAATTAGCCAATTATCCAAGCAAACAGTGGCTGAAAGAGCACCTAATGCACTTCCAAGTGATACCATTCTCAATCCTACAGAGGAATGCAAAGCCATCCAATTAAGGAGTGGAAGAACCTTGGTAAATGACAAAGAAATTAACAAGGGGCCAGCTGAGAATGATATTGGCAGCAAGAAGCAAGTAGGAGAAAAAGACAAGCAAGACCAAGAGAATGCCAAGGAAGAGGAACAGCCACTAGTTTCAAAGAAGGGAAAGCAGGCTATTAAGGAACATTCACAAACACAGAAGAAGGGGGAGAAGCCATACACTCCTTCCATTCCATATCCTCAAAGGGGTTGAGGTAGGGTACACGACTGTGCTGTGTTCTTCGTATCCCTTGGGGTAAATTAGTTTGAATCCACGCGTGCGTGCACAGTGCGCGTCCGCGTGGGTGGGAAATAAGAAAGTGGCTAATAAACCCATATTTTATGATATATTTTGTGCTTAGTTTGAGTGATTTATTCAATCCTTCACCCACTTATTCATGTTAATTGCATGGTTTTACTTTCCCTTCCTTATTATGTGATGTATGTGAAAAACATGTTTCCTATGCTTTTAAATTAATTATTTTAATCACCTTTAATTCCATTCTGAAGAAACTGGAATCCACGCGATCACATGGGCGACGCGGACGCATGCCAAGTGCAAATAAGCAGCGAGGCGGCCGCATGACTGACACGACCGCGCGCCTTAAGCAGAATGCATATGACGCGGTCGCATGACTGACGCAACCGCGTGATATGGAAAACTCCAAATGACGCGACCTCGTGACCCACGCGGACGCGTGATAGAGGCCACACACTAGAAATTGCAGAAAATGCTTCCAGCGATTTCTGAAGCCCTTTTTGGCCCAATCCAAGTCTAGAAGGCATAGACCAGAGGTTATAAAGTGTGGGAACACATCCATTCAGGGAGAGCTCACCAATTTAGTTATTTCCCATGATTTAGATCTAGTTTTGAGAGAGGTTCTCTCCTCTCTCTTAGGATTTAGGACTTCTCTTAGTTTTAGGAGTGACTCTCAATCCTAGGTTCTTTATTTTAATTTATTCTTCCAATTTAGTTTGTGAACTCTTCATGTTAGATCATAATTTCCCTTATTAATGTTATTTGAGGTATTTCAATTCATGATTGCTTTCTTTAATTTATGTTATTGTTGCTTTACATCTGAAGGCATTTTTATTCCAGCAAATTTACTTTTTCTTCTTTTGGTCTTGGTTAAGAAAGCAGTAACTCAGGAGTTATCTTATCTCAACATAATTGATAACTGTTATCTTCGCTAATTGAACTGAGCTTCAATAATCCCAACCTTTTCTTAGGAAATAAATAGGATTCGAAGATCAAACTAATTAGTCCCTTGACTTTCCTTTACTTTAGTAAAGGTTGACTAAGTGGAATTAAGATTCAACTTTCATTGTTATTGATAAGAATAATTAAGTCTGGACTTCCAATTTCTCATACCTTGCCAAAAGTTTGCTTTATAGTATTTATTTATTTTAATTGCTATTTAAATCATTTGTCATATTTGTTCCTCATTTTTAAAACCCCGAATTTACAATCTCCATAACCAATAATAAGAATATACTTCCCTGCAGTTCCTTGAGAAGACGACCCGAGGTTTAAATACTCGGTTATCAATTTTAAAGGGGTTTGTTACTTGTGACAACCAAAACGTTTGTAAGAAAGGTTGATTGCTTGGTTTAGTAACTATACTTGCAACGAGTATTTACCATAACTTCTAAACCATCAATCTTCCGCTCTTTCAAAATGGCGCCGTTGCCGGGAAACTGCTAACGTGTGCCTTATTATTGGTTATTGTAAATATTTTTCTTTTACTTGTTTATTTATTTTTGTTTTTCTTTTACTTGAAGGAAATAGAAGTTGTAGCAGGAATATGCATCAAGGTCAGACCAATCAAGGATGGATGGAGCCAAGAGGATCTAATCAACCCTTTAGGCACCAACACCCTCCAAGATACCATAGACAACGACCATTCTACAATGCATACCCAGCTGATAGATATGGTGGACAACCTTGTAACTACCAACAAGTCCCACCCCGTGCCTATGGACCATCCTCTCAACATAACCTCGAACCACCACACTCACAAGCTTCTCTTCACCATTCACCACCACATGATCCCTATTTACCCCAATTCCAATCCAATCACTCCCAAGCACCACCACTTTCCTCTGTTTCATGTCCAAATCCATCACCCAGAGAATCAGAGGTTCGCTTCAAGGCAACAGTAAATAAACTTCAAACAACCATTCGACAACTGGAGCAAGCAGTAATTCAATTAGCTTCTAGACGTGCGAACATTCAAGGACCAACCACAGCCCCATGTGGACAATCTAATGAAAAGCATAGCATGAAGGAGACACTAGAAACTCCAGTGGACAAGACAGAGCATGAATTCATACTAGAACAAGTAGAAGAAGCTGTCATTGTACAAGAAGAAGAGTTGGTTGAAGATCTAGGAGACGCTCCATGGGAATCCAGAGTTGAGGAGAACTCCGTCAAGGACGTAACAGTTGATGCTAAGGAGGATAGAGCACAATCCCTGAGGCAAGTCGTTTATGAAGAACTAGACAGAATAACCCAGGACACAAATTCCCTTGATAATGATAGTCACAAGTCAAGCTCTCTTAGTAATGAACTTGCATCCGCAAGTGAATTCTCTGAGATCGAAGAATCTTCCCCAAGTGAATACGAAGATGACGCGGAGGTAGATTTCTCTCAACCTCCAATCTATGACTCAAGTGATGAGGAAGACATAGAAGACTTTGACCAGGACTCAGATGCATTTGAAGAACCTTATAAGGAAGTGGAGGAATTCACAGAAGAGCACATGGGAGTAGAACTTACAGAACCACCAGAAACACCTACCCCAAGGCCATTACCACCCAATACGAGCTTCAAGTGGGTACAATCCTTAACCTTTAACTTTACTTATTTACTTGAATATGGTTTACTTGAAACAGATGGTCAGTTTAGAGCTCTCTGTGGCTTTAAGAGTAAGAGGGAAATGGCTCGTGCTCAGAGATGGTGTACAAGGTTCAATAAGGTTCCACGCTTCAACTTGAAGTGCATGGATTGGTATCATGCTCAATTGAATGGATCTCGGTAAACGTTTGGTCACTATGGTGAGAATCTACTTTCTAAACCGCCCGGATGGAAAAATATAGATTAAAACGAAGGCGGATTTAGAACCAAAGTTTGGTACCTTGGAAAATATTCTGATATTCATCACCCCGGGAGCCTGAGACTCTGTTTGAAGCTACTCAGAGGCTTTACATGCCTAGTTTGGGACCCCAGAGGCTATTGGCATTCCAAGCATTGGTGGAGATTTTTGGATGAATTTAATCATAAGCCGCCATAACAGAAAGCTCTTCCAATGTCCAACTTAAGGACTTTAACTAAAAGTGCTAGGTGGGAGACAACCCACCATGGTATGATCGTTCCTTTTGCAATTTTAATTTTATTTAGTTTTGTTTGTTTTTGAATTTTATTTTATTTTATTGAACCTGGAATCATGCATAGCATTCACACTAAGCATTGCATTCTGCATACTGCATTCTGCATTCTTTTTAAAAAAAAAGGGTGCGCGACGCGACCGCATGCCCCATGCGATCGCGTCAATTGGCGAACTACACTTCCCATGCGACCGCATCATCCACGTGGCCGCGTGACCTGGAGATCAGCGTAAAGATCCAACGTCCAGAAAGTTAGGCTGGAATCGTGTGGCCATTGTACGTCTAGCACAAAATGGCCCACGCGATCGCATGCCCCATGCGATCGCGTCACTTGCACACAATCAATCCCACGCGATCGCGTCGCATGGATTGCACAAATCCCAAAAGGAGACAGAAAGTTGGGCTGGAACGACGCTGGATGTGTGAGTTTAGCACAAATTCCAGCGATGCGATCACATGTCTCAGCCGATCGCGTCATTTACTCTTTTTGCCCTCCGCACGATCGCGTTATCCATGCAATCGCTTCAACCACCTTTTTCGCTCCAGCCACGCGACCGCGTGCCCCACGCGGCCACGTGGATTCAAATTATAACCCCCCAGGTCACGCGAAACCCTATTCTCGCACCCCCCCTGAACCACACCCCCCTCCTTCTCTCCTCCTCCAAACCACAACCACCACCCAGCCACCTCCGCGCCACCACCCAGACGCCGCCGCCACCCACCCCCTCCTTCCTTCCCCTTCTTTCTTCCTCTTTCTTCTTTCTCCCTCCTCCTCCGCCACTGCTCCCCTCCGCGCCACCACCCACCGCCGCCAACCGTCCCAACCGCAACCCCCTTCCACCAGCAACACCACCCCTTTCCCCCCTCCCTTCCCCTACCCCCATTACCCTCTCTTCCCCCCTGCCCCGAACAGCCACGCCGCCATGCCCACCACCGCCAGCCGCCGTGCCCACCACCAGACGCCACCATCATCACCACCACCAGCCACCTTTCTGCCTATTCTCATTATTCGGCCTTCCAGGTTCCGTAACACGCAATCCCTTTTATCTATTCGTAGTTATTCTTATTTTCCCGTTTATGTTCCTGTTTAGGCTAGTTAGATATGCATGTTGTAGTGCATTTTAGGTTGTTAGGTAGCCTAGGATGTGGTTAGTGGATTTAGGTCTGTTTACTTGCACTGTTCATGTTTCTATTTTATCAAATTTGCAAATCTGCTGTTGCTGTGATCTTGTTCATATACTGTATTTCTTGTATATTGCTGCTCTTTCCACTGAATTTTCATGCTTATATTCATTATATGTAACTGCAGCTTGATTTTTTAATTCATATGAACTGTTTGATTGCTGTTTATTTTCGGGGAGAATCCAATTTTAGCCGGAATGCTGCCCAAATTTTTATAAATCTTTTTTACTTTCATTCATATTTTGATTTTGGAATCTTGAACTCTGTTTTCCTCTGCTTTAACCAAACCATTCATGAATGCCAGGGCATGCATTCTTATCCTCTTTGATTTCCTGGTTCCTAAACTGCAATTTTGATGTTTGATTCCTATTTTTGCTTTCTTTATCTCTATTTGAATCATCATCAAACTGTTTTACTTGTTTGAATATGAGTTACCTATAGCTTCTACCTGTGATTACTTGTTACTTGGACTATTTTCATTATGCCTCTTACTTTAACCCATTTTTCACTAAATCACTAATTTTAACTCTAACCAACCTAACCTTTTCAAAACTTTTTTTTGCTTTTCTTTCACTTTCTTTTAATATTCTAACCAAGGCATGATGTTAATTTTTCTATTTAACTTGCATTCAATTACATTTTGGATTGTGATTTCTTCTTTTCAGAATTTTCACTCATATACAATCCTAAATGCACATTTTACTTAACTCATATTCATTATCCTATTACTCCTTTGCCACTTTGTGTTTTCTTTGATTATTTGCCTATTTGCTTTCCTATCTTTATTATATCTTGGTTTCTGTTTTTTAGGATGTCAGATTCCCAGAGAAAGGGAAAAGGCAAGGCCACTACTGGCAAAAGGAAACGAGGAGAAGCCTCCGTATCTGTCATTGACCTCATGCATGATGCCTCCTTGCGGGAGAAAGCCTTTACCCCGCAGGAGAAGGCCGACCAGCTACTTCCCGCCAATGACCCAGTAAAGTTTGCAAACCGATACTGTGAGCTGAAGTATCTGGTGTTTGCAAACTCCAGGAACCTATACCTGGAGTGGACTTTGAAGATCCCAGAAGAACTCCAGCAATACACCTCTGATCAGATCAAACAAAGAGGCTGGTTCTTTTTGGAGAGACCTCTGACTGAGGTTAATGCATCTTGGGTTAGGGAATTCTACTGCAACTACTTCAAAACTTCCCTAGATGCAGTGAACCTCAGAGGGAAGCAGATTCTGGTTACTGAGGAGGCAATAGAAGAGGTTCTGAAACTTCTGCCTAAGACTGATCAGACAGATGGCTATCAAAAAGCTGAGGAGGATACGCGCTATATGCGATTTGACTGGGACGCAGTAGAGGCGAGGATCGCCCTTGACCTGACAGTTCCTTGGATCATGGGTCAGAACACCACCATGCCGAAAGGGATCAAGCGGATTTACCTGAATGATGAGGCTCGACTATGGCATCAGATATTCAGCAACTACATTATGCCGAGTACTCACGAGACTGAGATACTAGCCGCTATGATCACCTTCCTTTGATGTGTGATGGAGGGCAAGGACCTGTACCTGCCACGCTTTATCCGACACTATATGGCCAGGGTCCACGTCCGAGGCACTCTTCCCTTTCCCTATCTGGTTACACAGCTGGGCTGGCGAGCTGACGTGCCATGGGAGGATGCTGATGAGAGGCCACCTGCTGCTGAATACAAGAAGATTATCCCGCACAGCAGGAACTTCCTGGCCTTGGGCTACAGACCTCCATTCCTGACTGCCACTGCTGATGATACAGCTACACCATCTACCGGTCCCTCTTCCTCTACTGCTGCACCACCTACCCCTGCCACTACCACTGCACCTCCACCTGCCACATAGCCTGTCTATCATCTGGTGCACCGCTTGTTTCGACGACTTGACCAGATGGAGCGTCGCAACAAGCGACGCTATGAGCACCTGAAGCTGATGATACGATCCGGCGACATCCCCTCCGAGCCTGACACACCATCCGAGCCATCTGAGGAGGAGGCGGATGCGCCCGAGGTAGAGACCCATCCCTAGGGAGAGGCAGAGCAGGCAGACACCCAGCAAGCAGCACCCTAGTAGATCCAGGCAGCAGATCCTGAGATCCCTATTCAGACAGCCCCTCCTCTCCAGCAGCCGAACATTCAGCCAGCCACCACAGAGACACTAGCTACCATCCCTTCCAATGATGACACCCCTTCACACCCGGCTTGAGTGAGCATCGGGGACGATGCTACATTTTAAGTGTGGGGAGGTCGCCATCTCTAGCGTGTATTATTTTGGTGAACCACTACAGACTCTTTTTCTTTTATTTTGGATATTTTTCTATATTTTTTTCTTTATTTTTATTTTTTTTTTTGAGTACTTATACATTGCTACTTTCATGTATTTTTACTCTATTTCTGCATTTTGCATTTTTAGTTCATATTTTAGCCACTTAGTTCAGTTGCAATTCTAAGTTATTAGTTATAGAAATTGTGGATTAATTAGTATAGTTTACCCTTTTTAGCATAAGATAGCTTAGTTTAAATTGGAAAATATAAAAAGGGGAAGTAAACTAGAGACTTTAACATAATCAAAACAACCCACACCTTGTATATATAGCATTACATGTTAGTTAACAATACTTCATCAAGGAGAAACACTAGAACTTTAAAGCCATTCAATATAAGTTTTACATTGAGAATAATGAGAATTTTTAACTAAACCTGCATGACATACATAAGTGATAAATGATTTTTGAGCTAGAGAACACACAGCCTGTGAGTCTTGAGCATTAATTGTATGGTTGCATTCAAACCATAATTTCATCCCTGTGTGCTTCGCTTCTTTTTATTCTGATGTTCTTTACTTTGTTTTAATCTATATGTCCAATTGTAGAATATAAATACATAACAAGAAAGTGATTGAGGCCATTATTTGATTTTAACCCACCTGTCCCAAAAATAGCCTACCTTTTACATCACCTTTGTTAGCCCCCTTGAGCCTTTAAATTCCCTTTTATTTTATTTAGCCACACTAATAGCCTTAAGCAAAAAAACAAAATAAAATCCCAAGTTGAATCCTTGGTTAGCTTAAGATAGCAAATTATGAATAGTTTAAATATGGGAAACCTATTGGGAACATGGATGATAAAAAAACAAGAGGTAGAAAAATTGAAAAGAATAAAATAACTCAAAATAAGAAATTTTGGGAAGCATGCTCATGAGAAATCAAAGTGCTTAAATTACCATGTGCATTAAAAAAAGTTATTTTTCAGTATTTAATAAAGGGGATACAAAAGAATTCCCCAAACGCAAAATAAAAGCAATGCACATGGGATAAAAATAAAAATTGAAACATGAGCATGTAGCATCAAGTGGGAAAATATGGGAAAATAGGTAAAGAAGTTTTGTTTTCCTAAGTATGTATGTTAGGTGAGATCTTAGTCTAATTAATGATTCACTTATTAGCTCACTTAGCCTTATACAAATATCCTTACCTTTACCATTGGCCCCATTACAACCTTAATTAAAGACCTCATGATTTTTGGTATGACTGTATTCTATAATTGTTGATTGGTTAGATGAAGAACAAAGTTATAGAAAGGAAGAATAAAAAGAGGAATAGAGTGATTAACCCAATAAACACTGAGTGACTAGAGAGTAAACACAAATCCAGTGAGGGTTCAATAGCTCATTAACATTTATCTCTGTTTGAATTATCTAATTGTCTTGCAAGTTCATCAAATGCTTTTTCTCCCATCTCAATTGTAAAAGTGCTTATTGATTATCTAAGGCTTGGCTATATACATGACTCCTTGAGAATGTGAATTAATTTAACTACCTGTAAGCTTTATATATGAGTGAATAAATTAGAATTGCATGATGCATTTAGGTAGTTGCATTTAGATTAGATTGCATTGCATGACATTCCATCACTTTAACCTTACTTATTACCTTGGATTTAGCATGAGGACATGCTATTGTTTAAGTGTGGGGAGGTTGATAAACCCATATTTTATGATATATTTTGTGCTTAGTTTGAGTGATTTATTCAATCCTTCACCCACTTATTCATGTTAATTGCATGGTTTTACTTTCCCTTCCTTATTACGTGATGTATGTGAAAAACATGTTTTCTATGCTTTTAAATTAAGTATTTTAATCACCTTTAATTCCATTCGATGCCATGATTAGTGTGTTGAGTAGTTTTCAGATCTTCTAAGGTAGGAATGACTTAAAGGATGGAAAGGAAACATACAAAAATGGAAGGAAAGCACAAAATGGAGCTTCTGAAGAAACTGGCATCCACGCGATCGCATGGGCGACGCGGACGCATGCCAAGCGCAAAGAAGCAGCGACGCGGCCGCATGACTGACGCGACCGCGCGCCTTAAGCAGAACGCACATGACGTGGTCGCATGACTGACGTGACCACGTGACCCACGCGGACGCGTGACAGAGGCCACGCACCAGAAATTGCAGAAAACGCTTCTAGCGATTTCTGAAGTCCTTTTTGGCCCAATCCAAGTCCAGAAGGCATAGACCAGAGGTTATAAAGTGTGGGAACGCATCCATTCAGGGAGAGCTCGCCAATTTAGTTATTTCCCATGATTTAGATCTAGTTTTGAGAGAGGTTCTCTCCTCTCTCTCTCTTAGGATTTAGGACTTCTCTTAGTTTTAGGAGTGACTCTCAATCCCAGGTTCTTTATTTTTATTTATTCTTCCAATTTAGTTTATGAACTCTTCATGTTAGATCATAATTTCCCTTATTAATGTTATTTGAGGTATTTCAATTCATGATTGCTTTCTTTAATTTATGTTATTGTTGCTTTACATCTGAAGGCATTATTGTTCCAGCAAATTTACTTTTTCTTCTTTTGGTCTTGGTTAAGAAAGCAGTAACTCAGGAGTTATCTTATCTCAACATAATTGATAACTGTTATCTTCGCTAATTGAACTGAGCTTCAATCATCCCAACCTTTTCTTAGGAAATAAATAGGATTCGAAGATCAAACTAATTAGTCCCTTGACTTTCCTTTACTTTAGTAAAGGTTGACTAAGTGGAATTAAGATTCAACTAAGTCTGGACTTCCAATTTCTCATACCTTGCCAAAAGTTTGCTTTACAGTATTTATTTATTTTAATTGCTATTTAAATCATTTGTCATATTTGTTCCTCATTCTTAAAACCCCGAATTTACAATCTCCATAACCAATAATAAGAACATACTTCCCTGCAGTTCCTTGAGAAGACGACCCGAGGTTTAAATACTCGGTTATCAATTTTAAAGGGGTTTGTTACTTGTGACAACCAAAATGTTTGTAAGAAAGGTTGATTGCTTGGTTTAGTAACTATACTTGCAACGAGTATTTACCATAACTTCTAAACCATCAATCTTCCGCTCTTTCAGTGGCGCGGAAGCGTCAGGTGCGCGTCTGCATAAATGGGAGATATGGGCATGGGCACGGACGCGTATGGTGCGCGTCCGCATGGTGTGAGTTGGGCCAGAGGCACAAAGGTGGCCCAGAGTTGGCACAACTCTCGGGTCCTTGGCCTGGGCAACGCAAAAACGTGTCGACGTACGTGCGCATTGTGCGCTTGCGCGTGGGTGATCGGAGACATAATGGGGCGTGGAGGCGCCAGGTGCGACTACGCGTCGGTATGGAAACGCAAAGGGACGCGGACGCGTCATGTACGCATCCGCGTGGCTCAAGGCACAGAGTTGGCCCATAAGTGGCACAAATCTCTGGTCCTTGGCCTGGAGAGTGCGAAATGCACAACCAACGCGTGTGCGCACTGTGCGCTTGTGCGTGGCTTCTCTCTTTTTTTTCCAAAACACTAAGAAGAGCTCAAAATCCTCCTAACCTTCTCTAAGACACAAAAACCGACCAAAATGCAAAATCAAGTATTTTTATTTTGAATTTTTGAGGATTTTTCAAACAACTTGAGGAAACTTGGAATCCAAGCAAAAACTCAAATCCAACGAATTATCCTTAATTAAGGCATAGAATGTATAAACATCTTAGCAAGCAGAACAACATATACTAAAGAGTAAAGAAGTTATCTACAATGGAGCCCAATTCATTCATTCATTATATCTACAAGAGAATGGAAAGAGTTTACCATGGTGAGGTGTCTCCCACCAAGCACTTTTAGTTTAAGTCCTTAAGTTGGACATTTGGGAGGCTCCTTGTCAAGGTGGCTTATGCTTATATTCATCCTTGAACCTCCAAGAGTGCTTGCTTTTCAATCGGTTGTCAGAATTTCCAACCATCTTTACCAAGCTTGGGTGAGGTTCTTCCCAAGATATGAACTCCCAGAGTTGGTCTTCATGTTGTGATCCAGGGTCCCATATCTTATCTTCAAACCCATCTTCGAGTTGATCAAGACGATTCTATTTGGGTGGTAAATTATCCAAATTCCCATGTGAGCACCAAACAATCCTCCTAGACCCAATCAATTGAGCATTACATCCAACCGTGTGATCAAACGTTGAACATGCAGCCATAGTGAACCTATGATAATGTCTCCAACCACTACACAACTCTCCCCTACACTTAACTCCACAAAGGGCTCTAAGTTGACCATCATTTTCAAGCAACCCATATTCAAGTGAGAAAGCAAAGCTTATAGAAAGGAATTTTACCCACTTGAATGTTGTGTTGGGTGATGGTGGTTTAGGGAGGGTGACCTCCCCACACTTAGTCAATGCAAGGTTCATTCCCTTGTGGTCTTCCTTTGCAACTTCCACCTATATGCAAGCTCCTTCAACTTCAATTCCTTGCTCACCAACTTCTTCTATCTCTTCCCCATCACTCTCATCATAGATAGGAGGTTTAGTGAAGTCTACCTCAACATCAATTCCAAGCATAATGGGGAAGGACTCATCAAGGTCAAAAGGATCATGTGTTGATGCGGAATCATCATAAATAGGCTGGCCTATTACTTGGAATGCTTCTTCCAATTCTTCACTCACAACATGTCTTGGAGGTTGCACATTGATGAGCGGATAATTTATATCCTTTTGGCATTGTTTTTACTTAGTTTTTACTATATTTTAGTTACTTTTTATTATATTTTTATTAGTTTTTATGCAAAAATCACATTTCTGGACTTTACTATGAGTTTCTGTGTTTTTCTGTGATTTCAGGTATTTTCTGGCTGAAATTTAGGGACCTGAGCAAAAATCTGATTTAGAGGTTGAAAAAGGACTACAGATGCTGTTGGATTCTGACCCTCTTGCACTCGAAGTAGATTTTCTAGAGCTATAGAAGCCCAATTGGCATGCGCTCAATTGTAGTGGAACGTATACATCCTGAGCTTTCCAGAAATATATAATAGTCCATACTTTTCCCGAGATTTGATGGCCCAAACTAGCGTTCAAAGATAGCCTAAAACATCTTGGCGTAAAATGCCCAAACTGGCACCAGAATTGGAGTTAAACGCCCAAACTGGTACCAAAGCTGGCGTTTAACTCCAGGAACAGCCTATGCACGTGTAAAGCTCAAGGCTCAGCCCAAGCACACACCAAGTGGACCCCGAAAGTAGATTTCTGCACTATCTGCACTTAGTTACTCATTTTCTGTAAACCTAGGTTACTAGTTTAGTATAAAAACTACTTTTAGAGATTTATTTTACATCTTTGGACTATCTTTGATCAGTTTTATGCTATCATAGACCATTGTTCATGTTTGGAGGCTGGCCTCACGGCCATGCCTAGACCTTTTTCACTTATGTATTTTCTACGGTGGAGTTTCTACACCCCATAGATTAAGGTGTGGAGCTCTGCTGTTCTTCATGAATTAATACAATTAATACTGTTTTTCTATTCAATTTATGCCTACTTCTTCTCCAGGATATACTATTCTACTTAATTCAATTAAGTCAGAATGAAGGGGTGACCCGTGACAATCACCCAATCTTCGTTACTCGCTTAGCCAAGATCCGCGTGCCTGACAACCACAAAGCGGTCTACATGATGTTCAACGTAGTCATTGGATGACAGCTGGAGTATATTCTCTTGGATATCTAATACATGGACCGAGTAGAATTATTGGCTAGAATTATTGGCAGCATTCCTAATACATTAGTATCTTCGTGGATATCTAATACATTAGTATCTTCGTGGTATAGGCTAGAATTATTGGCAGCATTCCTGGGATTCGGAGAGTCTAAACCTTGTATGTGGTATTCCGAGTAGGATCCGAGAAGGGATGACTGTGACGAGCTTCAAACATGCGAATGTTAGGCGCAAGTGACAGTGTGCAAAAGGATCAATGGATTCTATTTCGACGCTAGCCGGAACCGACAGATGATTAGCCTTGCGGTAGCTGTACCTGGTATTTTTCATCCGAGATGAGAAATCCGATAGTTGATTAGCCGTGCAGAAACCGTAGAGGACCATTTTCACTGAGAGGATCTTACAGCTTGCCATGGACGGAAGTTACGCATGGTTGGAAGAATGCAATAGGAAAGTAGAGGTTCAGAAGCAATAAAGCATCTCCAGAAGCTTATCTGAAATTCCCACCAATGAATTACATAAGTAACTTTATTTTATGTTATATTTTATTTATCTTTTAATTATCAAAATCTTATAACCATTTGAATCTGCCTGACTGAGATTTACAAGATGACCATAGCTTGCTTCAAGCCGACAATCTCCGTGGGATCGACCCTTACTCACGTAAGGTTTATTACTTGGACGACCTAGTGCACTTGCTGGTTAGTTGTGCGGAGATGTGTAAAGTGTGAATCACGATTTCCGTGCACCACACATCCTCCTCAACATTGCTCTTTGTCCCAATGGAAGGAGGCTCAACAAGATCATCAAGGGGATTGATCAATGTGGACAAAAAATCACTAATGATAAAATCCACTTCTTGATCAATATCCCTCAACTCTCTGTCCAATTCCTTAACATCCCTTCCTAATTCCGTGGAAGGAAGCTCTTCAACTTGCGATTCCTCTATGTACTCAACATATCCTAAGTATCTAACCACTACTTCTTTTTGTTCAATAATCTCTACCTTCTCCTCTTGTGGTAATTCTTGCCTTAACTCCTCTTCTTCACCATGGAGCTCCAAATTTACTCCCTTACTAAGCTCCTTAGTTGCTTCTCCACATTCAACAACGGGAGTACTTGGAATGCATGAGCTTAGGTGGGAGGCTAGGCGACCAACGGCTTCTACCATGATAGCCATCTTGGTTTCCATCTCCTTAAACTCCTTTTCTGTCTCTTTTTGTTGCCTTAGGATATGAGATTTAAGATCCCTTAGTTCTTACGTGTGGGCTTCATCCGAAGGCGGTGGTGGAAAAGAGGGTTCATTGTTTGAGGGAAAGGTATTGTTGTTGGAAGGTGGTTCATGTTGGCGAAAGTTTTGAGGTGGTGCATATAGAATTTGTGGTTCTTGGGGGTATTGGTGTTGAAATGGTGGTTGTTCCGTGGGTTACCTGAAACGGTAGGTCGATCTCGGTCGAGATCTTCTGTACTGGTCAGAGTTGATGTGTCCGGCTGGGGGTAGTGGCCGGAGCTATCGTGTTCGACTTGTTGGACTGGCTGCACTGCTGATCCTTTGTCACCAGAGGGTGGGGGTTACCTGCAAGAGACTCCGATGCTTAAGTTAGCATGGGTATTAAACAGGTTTTTAGTAGAATCAGAGTATGAGTTATACCTGGGTGCTCCAGTGTATTTATAATAGTGTGGGATGACCTTCTTAGATAGATAAGTTAGTTATCTTAGCTTATCTTATCTTTTGGCGAGGTCAGCTTATCTTCAATGGAACCGCCCTTATCTCTATAGGCTTGGGTTGCCTTTGGATCTGGGTCGTATTCCTTGAGTTGGGCCCTTTTTGGGCTTTCCTGTCGATTTGGCCGACCTCTTTTAGGAAGAGGTCGGATAGTTTGACCTGAAGAGGTCGGTCACTTTGTCGCCAATCATCCCGGGTCGGATACCTCTTTTTGAATGTGGAACGTTTTTCTCTAAAAGTGCGCGCTTTTATATCAGCGCTTTGTCCTTGGGAACATGCGAGGATTTTTAATACCTTCATTAATTGGTATTGATTGCCCCGTTTCCCTTGGCTTTATTTTGAATTTTGCAATTTAGAAATGGTTTCTCTTCTTCGTAACCTCCCTTATTTTTCTTTCTTTCTGTTTTTCGCCTAGAGTTCATAGTTTCTCCTTGCGACGCCTGCTTGCTACTGCTTCCTGTGGAAGAGGGGTGATTCTGGATTTCATCTTCCGTTTCCTACTTTTGGCGAGTTTTTTCGGTCGAGGGGTGGCTCTTTCGTCTGCCGCTTCTGTTCTTCAGCTTTCTTTTGAGGTTTTCTCCTATTTCTCCAGGTTTGATTTTTCTTCCTTTCTCTTTTCCGTGTCACTTTTTCATGTCTGATTTTGAGAAAGTTTTGATTTTGCTCGGAGAAAGTTTGGATCTTTCTGCTTTTGCTGTGCCTGATTGCTGTTGTAATGTGTGTTCTGGGAGTTTCTTCGCCTTTTTGCATGAACCTTTTCGCCTTTTCTGTTGTTTGATGCTTTTAGGGATTTTGCATGTTATCACCGTTTCTGTTTGTGCTTTTGATGATGGTTTTGTTTGATTCTGAAAAAAGGTTGTGCCTTTGATGATTTTCGCTTGGCATGTTTGATGTTGGCGATGCTTTTTGCTGATAGACTGTAAAAAGATAGTGGCTTTGATGTCTTTTTGTGTTTTGACTTTCTTTTTCAAAATGTTTGTTATTTGAAATTTTCTTTTCTTGTTTGAGAGATGCCGGGACGTAAACTGTAGATTTTTCCTGAAACCTTGCTTTGTTACTGCCTCCAAAGGATGCCCCAGGACTTTGGCTTGAGTCTTGGGGTTTTCCTTTTCTGTTTTGTTCTTCTGTATCATATTAGTCGAGTTGTTATGCCCCTCGTCCGAGGTGTTTTTTAGTAATCCAATCTTCTTTTCTTATTGTAGGATTAGTTGGCCTCATGTCTTCTTGCAATAACATTGTAGAGATGTCTTCTAAAGTTCTCGAGGGGATGTTTGATTGGCTGGACTCCCTTGTCTTAATGTTTGTCTCTGTGGTGGACGCTGATTTTTGTGTAGAGCTAAAGAAACGTCATAGGATTTGTGGTAGCAGTGCCCGGGAGAGGGATTATGAGCTTGTAGTGCCCGACTCTGACGAGAGGGTTTGTTTTCCTACTTCGGTCGGGGGGGAGCGACCTTTCTTCTATGCTTATGAATATTTTTTCAGCCAGTTGGACATTACTTTTCCATTTACTGCTTTCGAGACCGACTTGTTGTGGTCGTGTAACATTGCCTCATCCCAGCTTCATCCAAATTTCTGGAGTTTTATCAAGATCTTTCAGCTGCTTTGCCAAGAGTTAGGCGTAACACCTTCTCAAACTCTTTTCCTTTATCTTTTTGTTTTTGCCAAGCCTGGTGCCTCTTCCAAAAAGAAAGCTTCCTGGGTTTCTTTCAAGTCTGCCCAGGGTCATAAAGTTTTTGCCATGTACGATGAGTCTTTTAAGGACTTTAAGAATTATTTCTTTAGAGTCCGTGCTGTTGAGAGGGTCCGTCCCTTTTTTCTTGATGAGAATGATGAGCCTGCTTTCCCTCTGGAGTGGCAGAAGGATGTGAGAGTGTCTCATTATACATGGGAGATGCTTGACGAGGTTGAGCGGGCTTTTGTTATTGTTCTTGAAGATTTATGGGGGAACCACCCCATCTTGATACAAAAAAGTTTTTGAATGACCTGTCCCTGGTTCGAACTGTTTTGGGTACTGTCTGACTTGTTTCTGTACTTGTTTCTTAGTTTGCCTCCTCTTTTTGTGATTGTGACCTTTTACTGTGGTTTGTTTTGTATTTTCAGAGATGTCAAAAAACAATGATTCCATGAAGGCCTTAAAAAAGGCCAAGAAGGCTGCTGCTGCTCAAAATATCTCGGCCAAGGTGACGGGAGAGGGATCTTCTCAAGTTCAGGTGAAGCCGCCCGTGCCGAGTTCTCCTGGGCCAAGGAAGGTGATTCCCACTCCTCGGGTTCGCCTGGCCGACCCTCCACAGTCTTCCACTGCTACTTCTGGTGCTCCTCCCAACAAGAAGGAAAAAACAATTGAGCCTTTCAACCTTGATGCCCCTGATTTTGACGCGGTCGAGTTCGTAGATCAGCAGATTGGTCCCTACGGTGTCCTCCCTATGGATGATGTATCACTCCTTTGTCATTTGGATTTTATAACTCGGAGTAGTGTGAAAATGGCACATATGGGAGCTGCCCTGTACCGAATTACTCAAAATCTTCCCCTCCATGCCACCAAAGCTTTTATGGAGGAGGCAAAACAGGAGTTCAATCGGATGAAGGGCTTGAAGGAGGATCTTGAGGTGAAGGTGGCCAAACTAGAGAAGGATCTGAAGAATGAGGAGGCGAGTTCCCTTGCTCTGGCGGCTTCTGTGTGATTGGCCGAGGACACGGCATTGAGGTATAAAGACAGCTACGTCACATCCTATCGGGAGGGAATGCGTTTGAAGGAGGAGTTGGAGAACGCCCGAGCTGATTACTCCGAGCTCCAGGGTCATCTTGTTGGCAGTGTGAATGCTGCTTACGAGAACCTGAAGGAGCAGGTTCAAATTATTGCTCCCGAGGCTGACCTTACTCTTTTTAGCTTGGACAATGTTGTGAGGGATGGTAAGATTGTCCCTGATGACCAGGATGATGACGATGTCGAACCTTCCCCAGTGCCTTCATCCAAAATGTCAACTTGTACAGTTCCTTTAATTGAGGTCGGTCATTCCGTTTCTGATTTAGACTGTCAGATCTTGAATCGGGATGATGGTACCATGGATGCTGTATCTATTCAGACTCGCACTCCTTCTCCCCGTACTGATGCTGCCGAGAAGGCTCCCGATCTTAGCTGATTTTTCTTGGATGTTTGTGCAGATAGCCCGGCTTGTGGGCTTTTAAACTCTTTATTTTATAGTTTGAATGTTTTGCTGACTGCTGATACTCCTTCTGGTTGCTTGTTTAGAAACTTTTTATTTTGAAAAAACAACAAGTAACTTTCAAGCTTTTGGGCCTGACCCTGAAGCTTGTTATAATATTGTATTTTATATCATGCTTGTTTGCACTTGTCTTGGTACCTTTCTGGGTTTTGAGAATGCTGGAGCCTTGTTGCTCGGCCTCTTTGGATTGCTTTGTACTTATTACTTGTAGCTTGGATCCTTTGAGGTTGTGGATGTGTGGATCCAACTGTCATTTCGGTTTTCTCGATCTTACTTGTATTTATTTTTAGCAATCCATAACCAATTTCTTTATGTTGGTCCTCTTTCCAGTTATTTTTGTAGTCCTCTTTTT
Organism: Arachis hypogaea; assembly: GCF_003086295.3. Taxonomy (NCBI): domain Eukaryota; kingdom Viridiplantae; phylum Streptophyta; class Magnoliopsida; order Fabales; family Fabaceae; genus Arachis; species Arachis hypogaea. The sequence goes on from NC_092055.1 coordinate 51,550,561, forward strand.
TGGACCTTTGTCAGGTCTCCTTCAGGGACTACCTTTTTAACTTGTTTGTGGGAGACCGACTTCTTTACGTCGTCCTTTTCCAAGTTATTTTTGTAATCCTCTTTCTTGGACCTTGGTCAGGTCTCTTTCAGGGATTACTTTTATAACTTGTTTTTTTGTAGGAGACCGACTTCGTCATGTCGATCTCTTCTAAGTTATTTTGTAATCCTCTTTCTTGGACCTTTGTCAGGTCTCTTTCAGGGATTACTTTTATAACTTGTTTTTCGTAGGAGACCGACTTCGTCATGTCGATCTCTTCTAAGTTATAGCAATTCCTCTTTTATAGGGTTGGCCAGACCTCTTTCCAGGGATTTGCTGATAACTTGGGTTGACTCGGTCCGACTTTTTTAATGTCGGCCAGTCTTTAAGTTATTATTTAGCAATCCATTAAGACCTCGTCAGGTCCTTTCTCCGGATCACTTTCGATAACTTCTTGCATTATTCTGTTTTCATCTTTGCCGATTTGTAGAAAGTGGATTAAATCCTCGTTTAGTCGACCTTTAGATGAATTTGGTTTTCATCTCTCTTGGTCTTTATCGTGATTGGACAGTGAATTTGTTTTTCACTTTTTGTCAATCTGTTGCTTTATAATCGGACGATGAATGTTTCAGATTAACGCGTCTTGAAAACTTGTAGAATCGTCTAATATATTTTATTTAAAAGACAATGAAAATATGTACATATAGATTTTTTATCCTTTTGAATTGGATAATTTCTGGATCTCAACATGGTGCCTCAATAAAAAACCTTTTCAGGAAAAAGAGTGCATCTCATGCTGGTATCCTTTATTTCTAACTATAGTACCTTCTTAAGTTACAGGCATGCCACGATCTGGGGAACTCTCACCCGTCGAGTTCAGATAATCTGTAGTAGCCCTTCCCAAGTACTTCTATGACTCGGTAGGGTCCTTTCCAGTTTGCCGCCAGCTTTCCTTCTCCGGGTTAGTTGTTCCGATATCATTTTGGAATAGGATGAGATCATTTCCAGCGAAACCTCTTGGCACTACTTTTTGATTATATCTCAAAGCCATTCGGCACTTTAGCGCTTCTTCCCTGATCCGAGCTCTTTTTTGGATTTTCGGAAGTAGGTCGAGCTCTTCTCTTTGAAGTTGAGAGTTGGCTTCTTCATTGTAGTGGACTACTCTAGGCGACCCTTCCTCGACCTCCACTGGGATCATTGCCTCCACTTTGTACGCTAATCGAAATGGTGATTCGTTTGTGGTGGAATGTAGCGTTGTTTGATATGCCCATAGGACTTGTGGAAGTTCTTCGGCCCAAGCTCCCTTTACATCTTGCAGTCTCCGTTTCAGCCCAGCTAATATGACTTTGTTGGCCGCTTCGGCTTGTCCATTGGCTTGGGGATGTTCGACGGAGGTGAACTGGTGTTTTATGTTCAAGTCGGCTACTAATTTTCTGTAGCCTGCGTCTGTGAATTGGGTGCCATTGTCTGTAATGATGGAGTATGGAACCCCAAACCTTGTGATGATGTTCCTATATAGGAATTTCTGGCTCCTTTGAGCAGTGGCATTGGCTAGGGGCTCTACCTCGATCCACTTTGTGAAATAGTCTACCCCGACTATGAGGAATTTAACTTGTCCCGATCCCTGGGAAAAGGGTCCGAGAAGATCGAGTCCCCATTTTGCAAATGGCCAAGGTGAGGTTACGCTGATGAGTTCTTCCGGCGGGGCGATGTGAAAGTTGGCATGTTTCTGGCATGGTGGACATGTCTTTACAAACTCTGTAGCTTCCTTTTGTAGAGTTGGCCAATAAAATCCCGCCCAGAATACTTTTTTGGTGAGAGCTTGTGCTCTGAGATGATTGCCACAAATGCCACTGTGTATTTCCTCTAAAACTTCCCTTGTGTTGGAGGTCGGCACACATTTTAATAATGGTATTGAAATCCCTCTTTTGTATAGGGTGTTGTTTATGATAGTGTAGTACTGTGCCTCATGTTTTAATCTCTTTGCCTCCTTTTCATCTGTGGGGAGTGTTTCTGTTTTGAGGTAATTAATTATGGGGGTCATCCATTCTTGATCCTGACCTGTTATGGCTAGGACTTTTTCCTCTTCCGAGACTGACGGGTTCTGTAGCATTTCCTGGATGAGGCTTCTATTGTTGCCCCCTGGTTTGGTGCTGGCTAGCTTTGAGAGTGCGTCAGCTCGGGCATTTTGTTCGCGGGGTATGTGGTGGATCTTATATTCCCCGTGTTGTCCGAGATGTTCCCTGGTCTTATCCAAATACTTTTTCATAGTGGAGTCTTTGGCTTGGTAGCTCCCTGTTATTTGTGAGGTGACTACTTGTGAATCGCTGAAGATGTTGAGTTTTTGAGCTCCCACCTCCTTACCCAGCTTCAAACCAGCTAGTAACGCTTCATATTCCGCCTGGTTATTTGAGGCCGGGAACCCAAATTTGTGGGAAAGCTCCACTTGGGTTCCTTGGTTGCTTTCTATTATCATACCCGCAATGCTTCCAGTTTTATTCGAGGAACCGTCCACGTAGAGGTTCTATTCTGTGGGGGTTTCCAGGGTGTCAGTGAATTCTGCAATGAAGTCGGCTAAGTACTGTGATTTGATGGCTGTCCGAGCTTCATATTGGAGGTCGAACTCGGATAACTCGAGTGCCCATTGTAAAATTCTACCTGCTAGATCTGTTTTCTGCAATATCCCTTTTATGGGTTGGTTGGTCCGAACCTTAATGGTGTGAGCCTGGAAGTACGGGCGAAGTCCTCAAGATGTCAGTATGAGAGCGTAGGCAAACTTTTCTATTTTTTAGTAGTTCAACTTAGATCCTTGCAGCGCTTTACTAATGAAGTATACAGGTTGTTGCCCTTTGTCGTCTTCTCGAACTAGTGCTGAGGCTACTGCCCGACTTCCTACCGCGAGGTATAATACGAGTGGCTCTTCCTCTCGTGGTCGAGTTAGGATAGGTGGTTGTCCCAAGAAACTTTTGAAATCCTGGAAGGCTTGCTTGCACTCTATTGTCCATTCGAACTTCTTTCCTTTCCTTAAAGTAGCATAGAAGGGGAGAGATCTTATCGCTGATCCTGCTAAGAATCTGGATAAGGCTGCCAATCTCCCGTTGAGTTGTTGCACTTCTTTGACGCAAGTTGGGCTCTTCATGTTGAGTATGGCCTGGCATTTATCCGGATTCGCCTCAATTCCTCTTTGTGTGAGCATAAAACCTAAGAATTTTCCTGCTTCTACTGCAAAATGCATTTTGCAGGATTGAGTCGCATGTCATGCTTCCTTATAGTGTCGAACACTGCCAGGTCTGACAATAATGTCTCTTCACTTTGTGTCTTCATTAACATGTCGTCCATGTAGACTTCCATGATTTTTCCGATATGATCTGAAAAGACTTTATTCATTAGCCTTTGATAAGTAGCTCCTGCATTCTTGAGACCAAAAGGCATCACGATGTAGCAGTAATTTGCTTTTGGTGTTAAAAACGAGGTCTTTTCTTGATCTGGTGGATACATGGGGATTTGATTGTATCCGGAATATGCATCCATAAAAGAGAGGTATTTATATCCAGATGAGGCATCCACTAGAGCATCAATACTTGGGAGTGGATAAAGATCTTTTGGGCAGGCTTTGTCGAGATCGGTGTAGTCGGTGCACATTCGCCACTTCCCATTTAATTTTTTCACCAAGACGACGTTAGCTAGCCATGGTGGGTACTTGACTTCTCTTATGAATCCTGCCTCCAGTAGTGCCTGTACCTGTTCTTCCACAACTTGGGATCATTCTGGTCCAAGTTTTCTTCGTCTCTGCTGTACCGGCCGAGATCCTGGATAGACCGCCAACTTGTGACACATTAGCTTGGGGTCTATGCCTGGCATGTCTGCGGCTTTCCATGTGAAGAGATCGACATTATCTTGTAAGAACTGTACTAGTAATTCTTTTGCGTCCCCTCTTAGGATCGTGCCAATATTAGTTGTTTTGTCCGAGGTGTCTCTAATCTGAACTTTTTCTACTTCACCTTCAGGCTGTGGACGGAGTTCTTCTCGTCTCTGAGCTTCACCAAGCTCAATTGTATGGAACTCTTCTCCTCTGCCTCTGAGGTTTAGACTTTCGTTATAACAGCGGCGTGCCATCTTTTGATCTGCTTTTATTGTAGCGATTCCTTCTGCAGTTGGGAATTTCATGCACAGATGTGGAGTTGAGACTATTGCGCTGAGTTGATTCAATGTTGTCCGACCTATTAAGGCGTTGTACGCTGAACTCACGTCGACCACTATGTAGTCTATTTTGAGTGTTCGGGATTGGTTTCCTCTTCCGAACGTTGTGTGTAGCGAGATGTAACCAAGTGGTTGCACTGGGGTGTCTCCCAGTCCGAACAGGCTGTTTGGGTATGCTATAAGCTCCTTTTTTTCTAAACCAAGCTTGTCGAAGGCCGTTTTAAATAAGATGTCGGCGGAGCTCCCTTGGTCTATCAGCGTGCGGTGGAGATTTGCGTTTGCTAGTATGATGGTGATGACCATGGGATCGTCGTGTCCCGAGATGATACCGGATGCATCTTCTTTGGTGAACGTAATTGCAGGGATGTCGGGTTCTCTTTCCTTCTCCTTGACATGATATACTTCTTTGAGATATCTTTTGCGAGATGATTTGGAGATTCCTCCTCCTGCAAATCTGTCGTGTATCATATGGACGTGTCTTTCTGGTGTACAAGGTGATCTCTCAGCTCGTCTGACATCTTCATCCCTTCTTCTCTTTCTTTGCTCATCATCTCGGGTGGCCAGAAACCGATCTAGTTTTCCTTCTCTCACTAATTTTTCTATGACGTTTTCTAAGTCAAAGCATTCGTTGGTGGAATGTCTGATAAACCACTATTTTATGGTTTATATTGTGTTTAATTGTGTGGTTTTATCATGATCTTTACCCACTTATTCGTTAAATAAGCATGCATTTATAATTCCTTCTTAAAGTTATTGCATGATTGAAAACCTGCTTCCTAGAGACTTTTAATTATGTATTTTATTTCTCCTTTATTCCATTCGATGCCGTGATCTGTGTATTAAGTGTTTCAGGCTTTATGGGGCATGAATGAGTTGGATATTGGAGAGGAAGCTTGCAAAAATGGAAGAAACACAAGAAATTGAGGAGATGACCAGCGAGAAGTGACGCGGCCGCATGGATAACGCGACCGCGCGAAGAAGAGGAAATCGCAGTGACGCGGACGCATGAATGACGCGACCGCGCGGCATGGAATAGCACGAGTGACGCGGCCGCATGGATGACGCGACCGCGTGGCAAAGCAGAAAGCCGAATGACGCGGCCGCATGGATGACGCGTGACATGCGCGATCTGCATAATCTGCAGAATCGCTGGGGGCGATTTCGGGCCCTATTTTGACCCAGTTTTCGGCCCGAAAAAGCAGACTAGAGCCAGAGAACATGCAGAAACCAACAACAACATTCATTCCGCATAGTTTTTAGTTTTTAGATCTACTTTCCTCTCGTCTAGGTTTTCTCTCTACACATTCATAGTTTTTAGGATTTGTTATGTTTATTGTTTTTGCATTGGGATATTGAGAAGAGTTATTGCCTCATCAAGACTTCGACATTCTAGTTCGTTCTCTTTACTTGTCTCTTACTCTTCCATGTTCCTTAATTTACTTAATTTTACTATTTGATTATTTTAGCATTTATTAATATAAGAATTACTTTTATTTTTAATTAATCTTTTGATCATTATTTATCATATCTTTCTTTAATTCCCTTTCTTATCTTATGAATTCTTCATTTACAATGAGCGAGTAGTTCCCTAACTTGATGGGGAGTTGATTGAAAGGAACCCTTGAGTTAGGATGCTCAAGAGAGAGATTGTAATTGAGTTTATTGTTGGATTGCTCTCTAGTCACTAACACTAATCCTCCCAAGAGTGGATTGGAACTTGTGGATAGAATAGCATTCCAACTCGTTTGACTTTCCCTCACTTAGTAAGGGACAACTAAACACAATAATCCTCAATTGTCAATTAATCTTGAGAGTACTCCAACATGAATAGGGCTTCCAGCTAATCAACTCCCAGTCAATGATTTTATTTAAATTTATATAAATTCTCTAATTTAATTTTCTGCCATTCAACTCAAACCTTTTTGAAAACATCTGATTAATAAAATAGCACACTTTTCTGCAACTCGTTGGGAGACAACCTGGGATTCACACTCCTAGTATTTTAATTTTAATTTCTGTGACACCCTTCTAAATTGATAAGCGGATTTCTGGTTGGTTGAGAACTATACTTGCAACGCATATTTTATATTCATTCTTAACTCGCCAATTTCCGCTCGCATCAATTTTTGGCGCCGTTGCCGGAGAGTTGCAATAGAGTGCAAAAGTTATTAATTGGAATTTATTTATTTATATTTTATTTTATTTTGCTACTATGAGCTTCTTGTTTCTTTCGTTAGATGACACATTCGCTTCCTGATCCAAGCTTGCTACTATTCGATCCTGAGATTGAAAGAACTATTTCATGAATAAAGCAAGCTCGGCGTCGGTTAGTCCTCCCTGAGGGCGGATCTGAAATGTCACCTGAGAAAGAAACCAGCCCCCGTTCTACTGATTTGGTTGTTTTACGTGCAGGTAACATAGCAGCAGCCATGAGAGTTACTATCCAGGAGGCTGGAGCCCCTGATTTTACAATGCAACCATTTCAAGCGCATCACCCAGCGGTGGCTACAGACTTTGAAATAAGGACCGCACTGCTCAATTTGATGCCCAAGTTTCATGGCTTACCTGCTCAAGAGCCTATCAAGCACCTGAGAGATTTTCAGGCAGCCTGTTCTACTGTCAAGCGTGATGGTGCAGATGAAACTTCAATTTTGCTAAAAGCTTTCCCATTTTCTCTTGAGGGGAAGGTAAGAGAGTGGTACTACACTCAACCAGCAGCAATTGTATCCAACTGGGATACACTGCGAAGAGAATTCTTGGAAAAGTTCTTTCCAACTGAAGTTACTGATAAACTGAGGAAAGACATATCCATGATTGTTCAGGATGACTCTGAAACTCTTTATGAATACTGGGAGCGCTTCAATAATCTTCTGGAAGCTTGCCCCCACCATATGATTGACAAGCTAGTGTTACTCGGTTATGTCACACAGGGAATGAGGCCCCAAGATAAGACCACATTGGAAAGTGCTAGCAATGGGTCTATGAAAAAGTACAAGACCACTGATGAGGCATGGCAATTGATCAACGACTTAGCTGAATCTACTAGGAATCACAGGCAGAAACAAGGCCGTTCAAAAGCCATTGCAGAAGTATCCTCTAGCAGAGAGACTACTGCTCTATCTCAGAGTATCTGTGAAATGACCAACTTGCTGAAGCAGATGCAATTGAACCAACAACAAGTTCAGCAAGCTCAACCTTCTCCAGCACAGCAAAACCAATAGTTAGTCCCACAAAGAGTTTGCGAAATCTGTGCTGATTATAGCCATTATACTGATGAATGTCCACAGCTCCAGCAGGAAGACAACATCATGGCAGCCACACATAACTTCTATGACCGCCCCAACCAAGGGTACAATCAAGGTGGCAACTACAGCCATGGATGGCAAGACAATTCTAACCAGAATTGGAGGGACAACAATAACAACAGAGAAGGCAAAGATAATTAGGGAAATCAGAGGTGGAATAACAACAACAACAGGCAGCAGAATTAGAATCAGCCTTATAGAGTACCTCACCTAAGGCAATCCCAAGGACCACAGAATACCCAACAGCAGACCTCTCAATTTACCCATCCTTCTCTATCTGCTAATGATGACTTACTACAATCTATTGATCAAAGACAACAGACCATGGAAAACAACATTAATGCCACTCTGAATGGTCTGACCACTACTTTGCAGGCTTTTGTCTCCCAGATAGGATCAATGAACAACTCCAATAACCAACCTTTGAGCTCCAGTAGAATCCCCTCTCAACCATTACCCAATTCAAAGGGTGGCATTAATACCATCACCCTGAGGTCCGGAACCACACTGCAGGAGAGGAATCAGGAGGAGCCAAACCCACCAGAACACGCCTCAGCTGAAGAGGTAATGGAAATAGAAGATGTTGAAGAGGAAGAGGACATACAGGACATGGCTGAAGAAGAAGAAGTGAAACCATGAGAGGAAGCACTAAAAGGCGCAGACACTGCAGAAAACGCCACTCCTATTCCATTTCCATAACTTGCAAGGAAGCCCAGGAAACAGCTGGAACCTGATCCAAAAATGGTAGAGATATTCAAAAAGGTTGAGGTAACTGTTCTCCTTTTTGATGTTATTCAACAGGTACCTAAATATGCAAAGTTTCTAAAAGATTTATGTATACATAAAGACAAAATTAATGAATTAGAAACTATTCCTTTAGGAAGTTCTATATCTGCTTTAATGGGAGGTTTAACTGAAAAATGTAGTGACCCAGGTCCTTGTATAGTTAATTGTACTATTGGTGGTGTGATAATTTCTGACTGCATGTGTGATTTAAGAGCATGTGTAAGTATAATGCCTTTGTCTATATATGATATTTTGAGGCTCTCTCCCTTAAAAAGGTCGGCAGCTCATTTTGTGTTAGCAGATAAAAGCATTATTACAGTGGTTGGAGTTGCTGAAGATGTACTAGCAGGCATTAAAGGGCTTACATTTCCCATTGATTTTTATATCCTGGAGATGCCCCTAAATGTCTCAGACAAGCCATCATCAATCCTACTCAGAAGGCCATTCTTGAAGACCTCAAAGTTTAAATTAGATGCTTTTTCAGGAACATACTCTTTTGAAATAGATGGCAGAGTAGTAATCTTCAATTTGAATGGAGTTATGAAGCATCCTCCGGAGGATCACTCTATCCTCAAGTGTGACAGTATAGATGAAACAGTGGCTGAAGTCCACCAGGAGGAATTTGAAGAGAAGCACACAGGACAAGGTCCAAGTGTGGGGACATTCTCAGAGGACAATGACAGTGCCTTACCACTGTTACCAGCTCCAGACAACCCAGAGCCTGAACAAGATCAGAAGTTGGAATTAAAACCCCTTCCCCCACACCTTAAATATGCTTACCTTGAAGACAGGCAGAAGTTTTCGGTTATCATTGCAAGGGAACTCACTTCTCAACAGGAAGAGCAGTTACTTGGTGTGCTGAGGAGGCACAAGAAGGCAATTGGTTGGAGTTTGGCAAACATAGTAGGCATCAATCCTCAAATCTGTGAGCATAGGATATTTTTAGAAGAGGGAGCAAGACCTGTCCATCAACCCCAGAGAAGACTGAACCCCACTATCCTAGAGGTTGTCAAAAAGGAAGTGACCATACTACTAGAGGCAGATATCATCTATCCCATCTCAGACAGTGAATGGGTAAGCCCAGTACAAGTGGTGCCAAAGAAGTCTGGAGTCACTGCAGTTAAGAATGAGCATGGAGAGCTCCTGATAACCAGAGTTCAGAACGCCTGGAGGGTCTACATTGACTACAGACGCCTTAACCAAGCAACCTGTAAGGATTACTATCCTCTTCCATTCATTGATCAAATGCTGGATTGCCTGTCAGGTAAATCGCATTATTGCTTTTTAGATGGTTACACAGGTTATTTCTAGATTCATATAGCTCCTGATGATCAGGAAAAGACCACTTTTACATGTCCTTTTGGGACTTATGCTTACAAGAGAATGCCCTTTGGCTTGTGCAATGCACCAGCTACTTTCCAGAGGTGCATGATGAGTCTTTTCTCTGATCTTATTGAGGACTGTATGGAGGTTTTTATGGATGATTTTAGTGTTTATGGCGATTCCTTTAGCCTTTGCTTAGATGGATTATCTAGAGTGTTAGATAGATGTGTCAGTACAAACCTGGTATTAAATTTTGAAAAATGTCACTTTATGGTTAAACAAGGGATTGTACTAGGACATGTTGTGTCTAACACTGGCATTTCTGTAGATCCAGTAAAGGTGGATGTTATTTCTAGTTTACCTTACCCCTCTTCTGTGAGAGAGGTCCGTTCTTTCCTTGGCCATGCAGGTTTTTACAGGAGGTTTATTAAGGACTTCAGTAAGGTAGCACTTCCCTTATCCAGGCTACTGCAGAAAGATATTGAGTTCGAGTTCAGTAAAAATTGCAAACAAGCGTTTGATAAGCTGAAAACCGCCCTGACTCAAGCTCCAATTGTGAGAGGACCAGACTGGAGCCAACCATTTGAAATAATGTGCAATGCTTCCAACCATGCAGTAGGAGCAGCACTGGCTCAGCGTGAAGGTAAGGATCCTTTTGTTATTGCTTACGCGTCTAAAACTTTAGATGCTGCTCAGTCGAATTACACTACTACTGAGAAAGAGCTTCTTGCTATTGTTTTTGCTCTGGATAAATTCCGAGCCTATTTACTTGGTACTAAAGTAGTAGTAGTGTATTCAGACCACGTAGCTCTAAAGTATTTATTATCTAAAAAGGAGTCCAAACCAAGGCTTATACGTTGGATACTACTATTACAAGAATTTGATTTAGAAATTAAGGATAGGAGTGGTAACCAGAATTTAGTGGCAGACCACTTAAGTTGCCTTGAGCACATTACAGATGACTCCACTCCTATAGCTGATAATTTTCCCTTTGATAACCTGCAAGCAGTATCTGAGATAGTCCCTTGGTATGCACCTGTAGCTACTTATCTAGTTAGCCGCACCTTCCCTCCGAACTTTTCTAAGCATCAAAGAGACAAGCTGAAAAGCAAGTCTAAATATTATATATGGGATGACCCATATTTATGGAGATGTGGCACGGACCAGATAATTAGACGGTGTGTGCCTCAATCAGAATTCCAGTCCATCTTAGAGGCCTGTCACTCATCTGAGAGTGGAGGACATTTTGGCCCTCAAAGAACTGCTAGAAAAATCTTAGACTGTGGATTCTGGTGGCCTACTCTTTTTAAGGACGCTGCTGAATTTTGTAGAACTTGTTTCCCATGCCAGAAATTTGGTAATATATCCAGGAGGAATGAGATGCCTCAACAGATTATGCTTTTCTGTGAAATTTTTTATGTTTGGGGCATTGACTTCATGGGTCCATTTCCAAATTCTAATGGTTATTTCTATATATTGTTAGCTGTGGATTACGTTTCCAAATGGGTGGAAGCAATTCCTACCCGCAATGATGATGCTAACACTGTTGTTTTCTTTGTGAGAAACCATATTATCTGTCGCTTTGGATCACCACGAGCAATCGTGAGCGATCAAGGCACCCATTTTTGTAACAGGAGACTAACAGGACTAATGAAGAAACATGGGATAATTCATAAAGTTGCAACAGCCTACCATCCTCAGACTAATGGGCAAGTCGAGGTGTTAAATAGAGAGATAAAACGTATCTTGCAGAAGATAGTCAAACCTCATAGAAGAGACTGGAGCACCAGGCTACAAGATGCACTATGGGCATGCAGAACAGCATACAAAACACCCATTAGGATGAGTCCTTTGCGCTTAGTTTATGGAAAAGCTAGTCATCTCCCTGTTGAAATAGAGCATAAAGCCTTTTGGGCAGTAAAGGAATGCAACATGGGAATTGAAAAAGCCGAAGCTGAAAGGAAGTTGCAACTGCAGGAACTGGAAAGCCTTCGCCTAGAAGCTTATGAGAACTCAAGACTATACAAGGAGAAGATGAAGGCTGTACATGATCAGCACATCAAGAGGAAAGAGTTCCAACATGGGGACTTAGTCCTCCTTTATAAATCTCGACTGAGGCTCATGCCAGGCAAGTTGAGATCAAGATGGGAAGGTCCATACAGAGTAGAGAAGGCCGAACCGTACGGAGTCTATCACCTAAGTCATCCTTCAAGCTCTGAACCTATCAAAGTTAATGGACATCGTTTAAAACTGTACCATGGCGAGAAGCTGAAGAAAAACAAGGAGCTCGAGATCTTCCTCTTGGAATATCCCCACATAGCTGAAGACTGAGCTAGTGGAGCATCCAACTTACAGACGTTAAAGCAAAGTGCTAGGTGGGAGACAATCCACCATGGTATGATCGTTCTTTTCCTTATTTTTAATTTTCTTATTCAATAACTCTTCTCTTCATTAGTACATTTCGTGCATCTGCATTTACATACCTTTATTTTTAATTATAAAAAAAATAAAAAATAAAAAAAAAATAAAAAATAAAAAAAGATCACGCGACGCGACCGCCTCATTGACGCGTCCGCGTCGCAAGGAGCTGGGAGACAATAATAATATGAACAGAGAGTTACGCAGGAGCAGGGCTGGAGGCGTGCCAATGGCACAAATCACCCCACGCGACCACGTCACTGATGCGACCGCGTCACTGACGCGACCGCGTCATATGGGAATAATAGCCTCCCACGCAACGCGTGCCCCATGCGGCCGTGTGACCAAGATTTTGACATCAAACTGGTGCACACCCGAAAGTTGTGCTAGAGTGGTGCTGGACTGGCGCTGGACGCGTAGTCCCTCTCACGCGATCGCGTGCCTCACGAGTCCGCGCCACATCCTTCTGAAAGCCCACTCACGCGATCGCGTGCCCCACGCGATCACGTCACTTAAAATTTGGCATTGTATGATTTTGAACAGAGAGTTGTGTGAGTGCGAGGCTACCCTCGCGCCATTAGCCTAAAACGGGTCACGCGACCACGTGACCGACGCGACCGCGTGATTGAGTTTAAGCGCAAGGCGCGCGACCGCGTGCCCCACGCGACCGCGTCGCTTGCGCCGCACAATTTTCCCTAATTTGCCAATTATCATATCTTTTTCTCCCCAAATCCTATTTTCTCTTTTCCCTCCTTATTTCTTCTCCCTCCCTTCCTCCCTTTTTCCTTATTTCTCACTTTTAACTCTCTCTCACCCCCATTAACAAGATTTTTCTTTCTCCTTCCCTCCTTACTTTTCTATTATTCTTCTTATTTTTATATGTCATCTTCTTTTCTTTTCTTTTTCCCTTCATTCTTCATATATTCATTTTCCTTCTTTTTCCTTTTTACTTGGTGTTATCAATTTATTTGAGTCACTATTTATTATTATATGCTTGTGGATTGTTGTAAATTTGTTTGACAATTATATATTGCTTTTTAAGGGATTACTTGCATGTTCAAATTCTTATTTTCAAAAGCTTCTTCTACATGCATGCTATGTGTTTGTGAAAAAGCCCATATGGCATTATGAACTTCTCTACATTTTTCTACTCTAATATTCAATGCTTGCTTTTCACAAATTCCCTTTACCATTTTATTCATTGAATTTAATTGTCAATACAAATGTGATGGTTTGTTACAAGTGATGCTTGATCTATGCTACTCATGCCCTTTGCCGGCATGCCAATAAACACCTTGTATTCACTTGTCATCATATGCACTAGTTTTTCCATTAATGAGTTTTCACATGTACTCACGAGCGTGTGTTAATATCATTTACCTTTTTACGAGCATTTATAACCATCCTTTCCGTTCTCTTCCTTGCTCTATCCCTTTAAATTTAATCTACTTTCTCTTCCCTTTTTCAGGATGGCCACCAAGAAAGGAAAGGAGAAAGCTACTCCCAAACAACCAGCAAGGAGAGGAACGAAGAGAGCATTAGTGGCAGAACCCTCTTCAACTGCGGTTAAGCCCTCAACAAAGAAAATTAAGAGGATTATAAAGGTTGATGATAAAGAAAGAGCCCTCCCAGCCAAGGACACTGTGCGATTCCCTAATCGCTACTGTGAGTAGATGTTCCCCATCCTGGCAGAAAGAAACTACAACAACGAATACCTCCTTCTCCTCCCGCCCAATATTGCTACCTTTGTTGAGCCACAAATTGCCCGAAGACAATGGGGTTTCCTACAGAGACAGCCAAGGCAGGTCAATCTTTATTGGGTAGTCGAGTTCTACTCCAACTACCACCTACCAACCCTGCAGTCTGTTTACGTCCGTCAGAAACAAGTCCCATTACAGAAGAAGCCATTCAAAAAGTTCTAAGTCTTCCCCCTATTCTAGAAGGATTGGACACCTTTCAAGAAGCCGCACTCAAGCGCCAGATGTACCAACTTGACTGGGACGTAGTTCTAAGAGTTATTGCACTACCTGGCAACAGATGGATCTACGGATACCATCGTACCTGCCCTAAGGGAATTTCGGCTTCAGCACTTACCTTGGAGGCTCGCATATGGGCACAGATTATGTCCCATTACGTCTTTCCGAGCACTCACGAGTCCTCCTTCACTGCGGACATGGCCGTTCTACTATGGTGCATCCTTACAGACCAACCTCTGAATCTATCCAGACACATCCGGAATGCCATGGGACACGTACAAATCGCGGGCAACTTACCTTTTCCTGCCCTGGTCTCAGATCTTGTCTCAGCAGCCGAAGTCTCCTACAGAACTGGGGACACCAAAGCCATACTTCCACGGGATGATCAGTTTGTCTCCAACGGGAAGTACCTTAGACTTCCAGCAGCCACTATCAGCCAGCCCACTGAACCAGTTGAAGATATTCCTTCTTCAACACCACAAGCACCTACAACAGCCCAACTGCTCCAGCAGATACTTGAAAAGTTGGATCGGCAAGAACACAAAGCTAAGATGAGAGAGCGCCGTAACAAGCGCCGATTCACATACCTCAAGGAGATGATCATGGGAAAATTCAAGGACTCAGATACCCCGGACTCCACTTCTTTTACCAGCACAGGAAGCCATGATGGTCCCAACTGTGGAGATACTGCTACCAGCCCACCTTTGTTCTTGACAGATGGCACAGAGGACGGTGCAAAGCCTTAAGTGTGGGGAGGTCGGTCAGTACCTGACTTCCGGAGGTAATTTCTCTTTCCTAGCACCAATAAATTAGGATATTTAGTTAGATTTTTCTTTTGTAGAATAGGATAAATTGCATAGTAATAGATTAGTTGCATGCATGTTCTGCTTGATTGAAAAGGCAATAAGTTCTTCTAAGACCCTATCTTTGGAACAAAATTTTACTAATTTTAATTAATTATTTTATGTTAAATTTGCTTGAAGTTATATTTGGAACATGATTTTTGAGCTAAAGAACACACAACCTGTGAGATTTGAGCCTTTATGAATGGTTACATTATTTAACCATAATTATTTTATTCTTGTGTGTTTACTTCTCTATGATTGTAATCTACATTTTGTTTCATCCTATATGTCCAATGTTTATTATATTTATATGTTTGCATATGATTGAGGCCATTATTTGTTTAGCTCAATTATCCAAATAAAGCCTACCCTTTCAATTACCTTTATTAGCCACTTTGAGCCTTTAAATCCCATTTGTTCTACATTTTACCACGTTACTAGCCTTAAGCGGAAAAACAATTATATATCCCAAATTGAATCTTTGGTTAGCTTAAGATAGAATTGTATGTGTTATCCAAGTATGGGAAATTGTGGAAGCAAAAGATAATAAGGGAATGAATCATGATAATATTATGGGAATTTGGATACCTACTCATGTGAAACTGTAAGAATTAAAACTCTATGTGCATTGATAAGCTATGTTATTTTTATGTTTCTATGTTTATATAAAAAAAATCCAAAAATATTCAACAAATAAATAAGGAGAAAAAATTACCCCAATGCTAAGTCAAGCATTCAAAGATCAATGCATGTATGATAAAATTAAAATAAAAGATTGAAACATGAGTATGGAATGTGAAAGGAAATTTCTGGGTAGCTAGGTATGAATTCTAAAGTTATATAGAATATGTATGTAGGTTATGTTAAAGCTTGGGTTAATTAAAGATTCAATTTATAATCGTACTTAGCCATATATATATATATATCCTCACCCTTACCTTGGCCCCATTACAACCTTGAAAAGACCTCATGATGTTTGCATTGGTATATTAAATGTTGTTGATTGGTTAGGAGAAGAACAAAAATTAGAGAGCATGATTAGAGAAGGATAGAGTGATGACCCTATACACTAGAGAGACTAGAGTGTACATACATCATCAGTGAGGGTTCCATGCTTGAATTTCTATGTTCCCTGCTTTCATGAGCTATCTTCTTGCATTTTTATCTGTTCTTATTGTATAAGAATTGAGTTAGTGGAATTTTATTTGTAATTGTTTTGAAGAGCTTACTTAATTTTGATCAAGTGGACAAAAATCATATAGTTGCATTCATATATATATAGGTTGCATTGCATTTCATAGGTTTTACATGTTCTTACTTATTCATTTTATCTCCTTCAACTAAGCATGAGGACATGCTAATGTTTAAGTGTGGGGAGGTTGATAAACCACTATTTTATGGTTTATATTGTGTTTAATTGTGTGGTTTTATCATGATCTTTACCCACTTATTCGTTAAATAAGCATGCATTTATAATTCCTTCCTAAAGTTATTGCATGATTGAAAACCTGCTTCCTAGAGACTTTTAATTATGTATTTTATTTCTCCTTTATTCCATTCGATGCTGTGATCTGTGTGTTAAGTGTTTCAGGCTTTATGGGGGCATGAATGAGTTGGAGATTGGAGAGGAAGCTTGCAAAAATGGAAGGAACACAAGAAATTGAGGAGATGACCAGCGAGAAGTGACGCGGCCGCATGGATGACGCGACCGCGCGAAGAAGAGGAAATCGTAGTGACGCAGCCGCATGAATGACGCAACCGCGCGGCATGGAATAGCACGAGTAACACGGCCGCATGGATGACACGACCGCGTGGCAAAGCAGAAAGCCGAATGACGCGACCGCATGGATGACGCGTGACATGCGCGATCTGCATAATCTGCAGAATCGCTGGGGGCGATTTTGGGCCCTATTTTGACCCGGTTTTTGGCCCAGAAAAGCAGACTAGAGCCAGAGAACATGCAGAAACCAACAACAACAATCATTCCGTATAGTTTTTAGTTTTTAGATATAGTTTTCCTCTCCTCTAGGTTTTCTCTCTACACATTCATAGTTTTTAGGATTTGTTATGTTCATTGTTTTTGCATTGGGATATTGAGAAGAGTTATTGCCTCATCAAGACTTCGACATTCTAGTTCGTTCTCTTTACTTGTCTCTTACTCTTCCATGTTCCTTAATTTACTTAATTTTACTATTGGATTATTTTAGCATTTATTAATATAAGAATTACTTTTATTTTTAATTAATCTTTTGATCATTATTTATCATGTCTTTCTTTAATTCCCTTTCTTATGTTATGAATTCTTCATTTACAATGAGCGAGTAGTTCCCTAACTTGATGGGGAGTTGATTGAAAGGAACCCTTGAGTTAGGATGCTCAAGAGAGAGATTGTAATTGAGTTTATTGTTGGATTGCTCTCTAGTCACTAACACTAATCCTCCCAAGAGTGGATTGGAACTTGTGGATAGAACAGCATTCCAACTCGTTTGACTTTTCCTTACTTAGTAAGGGACAACTAAACACAATAACCCTCAATTGTCAATTAATCTTGAGAGTACTCCAACAGGGCTTCCAGCTAATCAACTCCCAGTCAAGGCTTTTATTTAAATTTATATAAATTCTCTAATTTAATTTTCTGCCATTCAACTCAAACCTTTTTGAAAATATCTGATTAATAAAATAGCACACTTTTCTGCAACTCATTGGGAGACGACCTGGGATTCATACTCCCAGTATTTTAATTTTAATTTTTGTGACACCCTTCTAAATTAATAAGCGGATTTCTGGTTGGTTGAGAACTATACTTGCAACGCATATTTTATAATCATTCTTAACTCGCCAATTTTCGCTCGCATCAATGTCCTCGGACTCGATGATATTCACAATATTCGTTCCGATTTCCTCCTCCTCTTTTGCCTTTGAGTGGTCGAGTTGGGGGTATCTTTTCGGTGTTACAGACTTCTTTGTAAATATCCACAAGGGACACCTGAAGAGGGGTGTAATTATGATGCTTTTTGATTTTCTCCCCCGTTCGATCTTCCTTCCTCTTGGATTCTTTATCTTTATCTTGGTAGGTGAAACCGGATCTCAAGGCTTCTCCAAGTCGGGAATTTTCTTCCATGTTGATGTACTTCTCCGCCCGCTCTTACACCTCATCCAGAGATGTGGGGTATTTCTTTGATATAGATTGGCTAAAAGGTCCCTCCCGTAGGCCGTTGATGAGGCCCATGATAGCGGCCTCTGTTGGTAGGCTTTGTATATCTAGGCATGTTTTGTTGAATCTTTCCATGTAGTTGCGAAGGCTTTCCCGATCTCCTTGCTTGATTCCTAAGAGATTGGGGGCATGCTTAGCCTTATCTTTTTGGATTGAAAATCTGGCCAGGAACTTTTTGGCTAAGTCGTCAAAGCTTGAGATAGATTTCGGAGGTAGGTTGTCGAACCATCTGATGGCAGTTTTGGTAAGGGTTGTTGGAAAAGTGTTGCAACGAACTGCATCTGAGGCGTCGGTGAGGTACATTCTACTTCTGAAATTGCTAAGGTGATGGTTGGGGTCTGTGGTGCCATCGTACAAAGTCATATCTGGAAGTTTGAAGTCTTTTGGGATTTTGGTCTTTATGATCTCCCTAGTGAATGGATCTTGATCCTTGCGAGAGTTGTCCTCAGGGGTGGATCGAGTAGTTTTGGCTTTGAGATCGGCTTCGATTTTTAGAAGTTTATCGTCCAATTCTCGGCGTCGCCTTATCTCTCTTTGTAGATCCTTCCCTGCTTCTCGCTGGTATTGGGATTCTTTCTCAAGTTACTTTAAACGATCTTGAGGCGCCTCTAACGGATTTGATGAGTTTTTGTCCCCGTTAGGGTCCGGAGTGTCTTTTGGTGTAGCGTCCGCGTTTTTGTGTGGTGTTTTATCCTCTAGATCTGAATCATGGTCGTCCGCCATGGTGATGGGATGACTTCCAGGTCCCCGGCAACGGCGCCAATGTTCCGAGGGTTACCTAAAACGGTAGGTCGATCTCGGTCGAGATCTTCTGTACTGGTCGGAGATGACGTGTCCGGCTGGGGGTAGCGGCCGGAGCTGTCGTGTCCGACTTGTTGGACTGGCTACACTGCTGATCCTTTGTCACCGGAGGGTGGGGGGTACCTGCAAGAGACTCCGATGCTTAAGTTAGCATGGGTATTAAACAGGTTTTTAGTAGAATCAGAGTATGAGTTATACCTAGGTGCTCCAGTGTATTTATAATAGTGTGGGATGACCTTCTTAGATAGATAAGTTAGTTATCTTATCTTATCTTATCTTTTGGCGAGGTCAGCTTATCTTCAATGGAACCGCCCTTATCTCTATAGGCTTGGGCTGCCTTTGGATCTGGGTCGTATTCCTTGAGTTGGGCCTTTTTCTGGGCTTTCCTGTCGATTTGGCCGACCTCTTTTAGGAAGTGGTCGGATAGTCTGACCTGAAGAGGTCGGTCGCTTTGTCGCCAATCATCCCAGGTCGAATAGCTCGACCCAGGGTATGAACAGTGGTGGTTCTAGATATGGTTTATATGGTAGTTGGTATGGTGGGTATGGTTTGGGGTTATATGTAGGTGAATGGTGGTATGAGGCTCGTGAATATGGTTGTTGAGGGCTATGTTGAAGAGGGGGTTCATATGCATGTGATGGTTGTGGTTGACAATCACAATATGGGTCATCACATACATTAGATTGGTATGCATTAGGATTAGGAGTATACCCATAAGAATCTGAAGAGTGGTTACGTTGGGATGGCGCTTGAACGGCTCGGATGGCATGAAATGCCCTTTGGTCCTTGTGCATCTCCATGAGGAGAGTAGTCATGTCCCCAAGTACTCTTGTCAAGCTTTGATCTCCAATTCCTTGATGCAATTTCGCATTAAAGCTTCGATTTCCTATAACATAGTTTGAACCAAACTCATAGCCAAAGTGATGAGAATTCATGGTGAAAAGAGAAAATAAAAACAAAAGCTAACAAGAAATAAAGGAGACTAAATCCTAAAACTTAGCAAAAATTAACAAACCCAAAATCAAGCTATTCACAATATGTACAATAGCCAATAACATAGCACCATTGCAATTCCTCGGTAATGGTGCCATTTTGATGAGTGAGTTTTGCTCATATGGTCTAGAATTTCTTTTTATAGAAAAGAATTACTCGTTGCAAGCATAGCTCCAAACCAACAAATAATTCTCACATAAAAAATTTGGTTGTCACAAGGAACAAACCCCAAATAAGAATTAACCGAAGTATTTGAATTCCGGGTCGTCTCACAAGGAATTGCAATGAAGTGGTCAATTATTGGCTATGAAGAACAAGGAGTTTGATTTATAAGAGGAGCAAGAAAAGTAAATCAAGCAAGTAATTAAAGAAAGCAAGGTAAAGAACTCTTGGCTAAGACATAGGTAATTGAGATCACCATCCTTGTCAACAAATCAAATATTGATAATTATAAGGAACCGAGCTCATTAGGTCTACTCACGAAAGCCTTAAGTACATAATGTCTACTCCTAGGCTTGGAGTACGTCAAATGGCTTGATCAATATCAATCCATAAGTCCCAACCTAATTACTAATTAACTTAGTACTAGGCTAGAGTCAATGGTTATCAAATTGATCCCTAAGGGTTCTAGAATCACAAATTCAATGAAGCCTAATGACTCAAGATCACTCAATCCCCTTAGCCTAGGCCAAGGGTTAAGAGAACTACTCAAAAACCTATAGGAAACATTCTATCAAACACCTAATGTGCAATAAAAGTAAACATCACAAAATACAAGAATTAAGGAAACCCATAACTAACATAAGCAAGAAATCAACAATAACAATGAAGATAAATATAAAAGAGACATGGAAACATGAAATTGCATTAAAATAAATTGAGATCCAACAATTGTCATCACATAAAAGAGAGCAAAATGAGAAATTAACACTACAACTAACAGAATCAAGTAGTAGAAACAATAAATCATAAAGGAAACAAGATGAAAACATGAAATTGAATCAAGATCTACAAGAAATTAACCTAATCCTAACCTAATTCTAGAGAGAAGAGGGAGCTTCTCTCTCTAGAAAACTAACTAAAGGCTCATGTTGACTAACTAAGTGCTCCCCCCTTTGCTTAGGCTTCAATTCTGCATGAAATACACTCAGAAACAAGTTGGATTTAGGCCTAGGCAGCTCAGAAATCGCCCCAGCGTTTTGCCTTTAAGTGGGTCACGTGCAAGTATCGGCGCGTACGCGCCATGTGTACGTGCGCGTCGATTGGCCATTTTCTCACCCGCGCGTATGCGCCATGTACGCATACGCGTCGCCATGCGATGCCACTTCTGCGCGCGCACGCCTTGTACGCTTGCGCGCCCATTGAAATATTCCCAATCTTTGTTTCCTTATGCATTCTCCACTTTGTATGCTTTTCTCTTCATTTCTTCCATCTGATACTTGCCTTATGAACCTGAAATCACTCAACAAACACATCAAGGCATCGAATGGAATTAAATTGAATTAAAATCACCAATTTAAGGGCCAAAAATGCATGTTTTTACACTTAAGCACAAATCAAGGGAGAATTACAGAATCATGCTATTTCATTGAATAAATGTGGAAAAAAGGTGACAAAATCCCCTAAAATAAGCACAAGATAAACCACAAAATTGGGGTTTATCAGTTGCTCTTCCCAGTTGATTTTCACATTTTGGAGACCCCTCCCATTGACTCAAACAAGCCATTGTCCATACTCCTTGGAAAACCATTCTTGAAGACGGCCCGTTTCAAGCTAGACGCACACTCAGGAGTCTACTATTTTAAGTCGGATGGCAAGTTAGTCAAGTTCACTTTGGAGGAGTCCAATAAGCCTATTCTTGAAGCTTACTCTATTTTTGGGTGCGACATAGTTGAAGACAAAGTGATTGAAGATGGCAAGGAGCAAGAAAAAGAGGATGTTGCCAAGAAGTCAAATTCAAAGGATCACACTCAACCCAAGAATGCCAAGGAGTTGGCAATTTTCCTCCATGGAGAAGTTTCTAAGTGACCAATGAAGCCATGCAAGTCCAACTTAGGACTCTAAACCAAAGTGCTTGGTGGGAGACACCCCACCATGGTAACATTATTCCAATTTTATCTCTTGTTTATAGCCTTTTGAATTATTTGCCTTCTTGTGATATAATGATTAGCTTAGGTTTGGTTTGATGATTTTGAGTTGTATAAGTTAAAATACTTGTGGACTATGATTTTGTGCTTGTTTGAATGATTTGGGGTTGATATGTTGTTATGCTAAGGTTGGGAACCTTAGTTTTGAAGAGAAAAGAAATTTCTAAAACAGGGCATCTGTGCGTATGCACCAAGCTGTGCGGGCGCACAAAACTGTGTTTTTCGGCACTTGTGCGGACGCACAAGCCTGTGCATCCGCACACGCCTTGACATGACCTCTGGTCGCAGCGCCAGCACAGCCTGTGCGTGCGCGCTGCCCCCTTTTCTCCGATTTGTGCATGCGCACAGACGTGTGCACCCGCACACCAATTGTAAGCCTCTCTGGTGGGAGCGAGGGAACAGCCTGTGCGCGTGAACGACTGGTGCACAAAATTGTGATCACACTTTTCCCAACTCCGCACAACTAACCAGCAGGGGCATTGGGCCATCCAAGTAATACCTTACGTGAGTAAAGGTCGATCCCACGGAGATTGTCAGCTTGAAGCAAGCTATGGTCATCTTGTAAATCTCAGTCAGGCGGATTCAAATGGTTATGAGGTTTTGATAATTAAACGATAAATAAAACATAAAATAAAATAAATATACTTATGTAATTAATTAGTGGGAATTTTAGATAAGCGTTTGGAGATGCTTTGTTGCTTCTGAACCTCTGCTTTCCTATTGTCTTCTTCCAGTCATGAGTGCTCCCTTCCATGGCAAGCTGTATGATCCTCTCGAATGAAAAATACCAGGTATGATCTCTGCACGGGTAATCAACTGTCAGATTTCTCGTCTCCGATGTAAAATACCAAGTACAGCTACTGCACGGCTAATCATCTGTCGGTTCCCGCTAGAGTCAAAATAGGACCCTTGTCCTTTTGCACACTGTCACTGCGCCCAACATTCACAAGTTTGAAGCTCGTCACTGTCATCCCTTCCCAGATCCTACTCGGAATACCACAGACAAGGTTTAGACTTTTCGGATCTCAGGAATGGCTGCTAATGGTTCTAGCCTATACCACAAAGATCCTAATCTCACGGATTCGGTCCGTGGATTAGAGACCCAAGAGAATATACTCTGGCTGTCGTCCAATGACTACGTTGAACATCATGTAGACCGCTTTGTGGTTGTCAGGCACACGGATCTTGGCTAAGCGAGTAACGAAGATTAGGTGATTGTCACGGGTCACCCCTTCATTCTGACTTAACTGAGTTAAGTACGATAGTATATCTTGGAGAAGAAGTAGGCGTGAATTGAAAGAAAAACAATAGTACTTGCATTAATTTATGAAGAACAGCAGAGCTCCACACCTTAATCTTTGGGGTGTAGAAACTCCACTATAGAAAATACATAAGTGAAAATAGTCTAGGCATGGCCGAATGGCCAGCCTTCAAGTCCAAGGATGATAAAGTTCATCCAAAGATATAAATACAATAGTAAAAAGTGCTATTTATACTAAACTAGTAACTTAGGTTTACAAAAAATGAATAACTAATTGCAGATAGTGCAGAAATCCACTTCCAGGGCCCACTTGGTGTGTGCTTGGACTGAGCATTGAAGCTTTCATGTGCATAGGCCATCCTTGGAGTTAAACACCAGCTTGGATGCCAGTTTGGGCGTCTAACTCCAGTTCTGGCATTTTACTCCAGAAAAGGGTCTTTGGTGGGTGTTTAGACGCCAGTTTGGGCCATCAAATCTCGGGCTAAGTATGTACTATTAAATATTGCTAGAAAGCCCAAGATGTGTACTTTCCAACGCAATTGAGAGCGCGCCAATTGGGCTTCTGTAGCTCCAGCAAATCCACTTCGAGTGTAGGAGAGTCAGAATCCAACAGCATCTGCAGTCCTTTTTCAGCCTCTGAATCAGATTTTTGCTCAGGTCCCTCAATTTCAGCCAGAAAATATCCGAAATTATAGAAAAACACACAAACTCATAGTAAAGTCCAGAAATGTGATTTTTGCATAAAAATTAATAAAAATATAATAAAAAGTAACTAAAACATACTAAAAACTAAGTAAAAACAATGCCAAACAGGGGATAAATTATCTGCTCATCACAACACCAAACTTAAATTGTTGCTTGTCTTCAAGCAACTAAAAACAAAATAGGATAAAAAGAAGAGAAAATACAATAAATCTAAAAAATATCAATGAAGATTAGCTTTAATTAGATGAGTGGGGCTAGTAGCTTTTTGCCTCTGAATAGTCTTGGCATCTCACTTTATCCTTTGAAGTTCAGAATGATTGGCATCCATAGGAACTCAGAATTCAGATAGTGTTATTGATTCTCCTAGTTCAGTATGTTGATTCTTGAACACAGCTACTTTATGAGTCTTGGCCGTGACCCTAAGCATTTTGTTTTCCAGTATTACCACTGGATACATAAATGCCACAGACACATAACCGGGTGAACATTTTCAGATTGTGACTTAGCTTTGCTAGAGTCCCCAGTTAGAGGTGCCCAGAGCTCTTAAGCACACTCTTTTTGCTTTGGACCACGACTTTAACTGCTCAGTCTCAAGCTTTTCACTTGACACCTTCACGCCACAAGTACATGGTTAGGGACAGCTTGATTTAGCCGCTTAGACTAGGATTTTATTCCTTTGGGACCTCCTATCCATTAATGCTCAAAGCCTTGGATCCTCTTTTTTTTTTACCCTTGCCTTTTGGTTTAAAGGGCTCTGGCTTTTTCTGCTTGCTTTTTTCTTTTTTTTTCTTCTTCTTTTTTTTCGCAAGCTTGTTTTTTTTACTACTTTTTCTTGCTTCAAGAATCAATTTTATGATCTTTCAGATTATCAATAACATTTCTCTTTTTTCATTATTCTTTCAAGAGACAACAATTTTAATATTCATAAACTTCACTATCAAAAATATGCACTGTTCAAGCATTCATTCAGAAAACAAAAAGTATTGCCACTACATCAAAATAATTAAACTATTTTCAAGATAGAATTCGAAATTTATGTACTTCTTTTTTCTTTTGCAATTAAAAACATTTTTCATTTAAGAAAGGTGAAGGATTTATAGGACATTCATAGCATTAAGACATAGATACTAGACACTAATGATCATGTAATAAAGATACAAACATAGACAAAACATAAAGCATAGAATTCAAAAAATAGAAAAATAAGAACAAGAAAATTAAAGAACGGGTCCACCTTAGTGATGGCGGCTAGTTCTTCCTCTTGAAGATCTTATGGAGTGCTTTAGCTCCTCAATATCTCTTCCTCCCTCATGGCTTTTTGGTCCTCTCTGATTTTATTGAGGATAATGGAGTGCTCTTGGTTCTCCATCCTTAGTTGTCCCATGTTGGAACTCAATCCTCCTAAAGAAGTGTTGAGTTGCTCCCAATAGTTATTTGGAGGAAAATGCATCCCTTGAGGCATCTCAGGGATTTCTTGATGAGGAATTTCCTCATGCTCTTGTTGAGGTCCATGAGTGGGCTCTCTTGTTTGCTCCATCCTCTTTTTAGTGATGGGCTTGTCTCCTTCAATTAGGATGTCTTCCTCTCTGACAATTCCGGATGAATTGCATAGGTTACAGATGAGATGAGGGAAGGCTAACCTTGCCAAAGTAGAGGGCTTGTCCGCCACCTTGTAGAGTTTTAGAGGTATGATCTCATGAACTTCTACTTCCTCTCCATTCATGATGCTATGGATCATGATAGCCCGGTCTATTATAACTTCAGACCGGTTGCTAGTAGGAATGATAGAGCATTGGATGAACTCCAACCATCCCCTAGCCACGGGTTTGAGCTCAAGCCTTCTTAGTTGAATCGGCTTGCCTCTTGAGTCTCTCTTCCATTGAGCTCCTTCCACACAAATGTCCATAAGGACTTGGTCCAACCTTTGATCAAAGTTGACCCTTCTAGTGAAAAGGTGAGGATCTCCTTGCATCATTGGCAAGTTAAATGCCAACCTCACGTTTTCCGGACTGAAATCCAAGTAATTCCCCTGAACCATTGTGAGCCAATTCTTTGTGTTTGGGTTCATATTTTGATCATGGTTCTTAGTGATCCATGCATTAGCATAGAACTCTTGAACCATTAAGATTCTGACTTGTTGGATGGGGTTGGTGAGAGCTTTCCAACCTCTTCTTTGAATCTCACGTCGGATCTCCAGATATTCATTCTTTTTTAGCATGAAAGGGACTTCGGGAATCACTTTTTTCTTGGCCACAACTTTATAGAAGTGGTCTTGATGGACCTTTGAGATGAATCTTTCCGTCTCCTATGACTCAGAGGTGGAAGCAATTGCATTCCCTTTCCTCTTTCTAGAGGTTTCTCCGGCCTTAGGTGCCATTAATGGTTATGGAAAAATAAAAAGCAGAGCTTTTTCTACACCAAACTTAAAAGGTTTTCTCATTCTCAAGCAAAAGAAGAAAGAAAGGAGCAGAAGAAGAAGAAATGGAGGAGATGGAGGGGGTGAGTGGTTCGGCCAAGAGGGGAAAGAAGTGTTTGTGATGTGTGAAAGTGGAGGAGTAAGGAGGGGGTATTTATAGGGTAGGGGATAGAGGGAATCCGTGTGAGAATGGGTGGATTTGGGAAGGAAGTAGTTTGAATTTGAATGGTGAGGTATGTGGGGTTTTATGATGGATGGATGTGAGTGGTGAAGAGGTTGTGGGGAAGAGGGTAAGATTTGATACGTGAATGGTATTTGGGAAAGAGGTATTGATGGGATTGGTCAAGGGTAGTTGGGGAAGAGTATTATGGAGAGGTGTGAAGAGGAGAGAGAGTGAGTTGGGATAGGTGGGGATCATGTGGGGACCATGACAATCGGATTTCTGCTAGTAGAAAAATTCACAAAATTAATCGCGTTGTAAGTATAGTTTCTAAACCAATAGAGAATCCTTTCATACAAATGTTTAGTTGTCACAAGTAACAAACCTAATGAAATTTATAAACCGAAGTATTCAAACCTCGGGTCGTCTTCTCAAGGAATTGCAGGGAAGTATGATTTATTATTGGTTATGGAAAACAATATTTTTGGGTTTTTTGAAAAAGGTTTGAATGAGAGAAATAGATTGTAGGAATTAATAAATCAATAGCTAATAAAACTCTTGGCACGGTATGAAAATTAGAAGTCCCATCCTAGTTATCCTTATCAATGGTGATGAGAATTATATTTTGCTCCCACTAAGTCAACCTCTAACTATGAAGGTAAGTCAAGTGGATAAATCAATTTAACACCTATAGTCCTAGTCAACTCCTAAGGAAAGACTAGAGTTATAGGAATTTAAATCAATCAGCAAAGATAACAATTATCAATCACGATGAGTTTGACAACTCAAGAGTCACCAATTAATCAACCAAAGCCAAAAGAGAAAAATCTAAATTATTTATATAAATAAAGGAAACAAATCATAGATCTGAAAATACCTCAAATTATATTAAATAGAATATTCAAATCTTAACATGGAAAAGTTCATAAATTAAATTGAAAAAATAAATAAAAGGAACATTGAACCTGTGATGAAGAAGAAATAATCCTAAATCCTAAAACTAAATCCTAAGAGAGAGGAGAGAGCCTCTCTGTCTCTAAAACTACATAAAAAAAAATGAAAAGTGAATAATGGAAGACATGTTAATG
This sequence comes from Arachis hypogaea, assembly GCF_003086295.3. Classification (NCBI taxonomy): domain Eukaryota; kingdom Viridiplantae; phylum Streptophyta; class Magnoliopsida; order Fabales; family Fabaceae; genus Arachis; species Arachis hypogaea. The sequence goes on from NC_092055.1 coordinate 51,578,217, forward strand.
AATGGATGCATTCTCCCACTTTAAAGCCTCTAATCTGTGTTTTTTGGGCCGAAAACTAGGTCAAAAATAGCCCAGAATTCGCCCTCAGCGTATTCTGGTACGTACAGGTCGCGGGAAAGTGACGCGGAAGCGTCGTCCACACGTTTGCGTGGATTGCGTTTCTGCCAGGTCACGTGTCCGTGTGATCCACGCGTTCGCGTCGCTTGGCTTCGGGGCAGCTATAGAAAATTATATATCATTGCGAAGCCCCGGATGTTAGCTTTTCAACGCAGCTAGAACCGCATCATTTGGACCTCTGTAGCTCAAGTTATGGTCGATTTAGTACCAAGAGGTCAGGCTGGACAGCTTTAGCAGTTCCTTTAGTTTCTTGTATTTCTTCCACTTTTGCATACTTCCTTTCCATCCTCTAAGCCATTCCTGCCCTGTAATCTTTGAAAACACTTAACACACATATCAAGGCATTGAATGGTAATAAGAGAGGATTAAACATCTCAAAATTAAGACCAAAGAAGCATGTTTTCAATCATAGCACAAAATCAGGAAGGAAAACGTAAACTCATGCAAATCATATGAATAAGTGTATGAAAGATTGATAAAATCCACTCAATTGAGCACAAGATAAACCATAAAATAGTGGTTTATCAACCTCCCCACACTTAAACATTAGCATGTCCTCATACTAGGCTCAAGAGAAACTATAAGAGTGAAGAGGAATGGTAGAATGTATGAAATGCAACCTATGAATGCAACTACATACTAAATGCTTTTACTTACTTGGTTAAGAGTAAATAAGTTCTTCCAGACAAAAGTAATTCAAATCCCGCTAATTCAAATCATATAATAAGAGATAAGTAAACTTGTAAGAAGATAGCTCATGAAAGTAGGGAACATAGAATTAAGCATTGAACCCTCACTGGTAGTGTATATTACTCTAACTCTTAAGTGTCTAGGGTCAATCACTCTACTCTTCCCTAGTCATGCTTTCTCAACCTTGTTCTTCATCTAACCAATCAACAAATATTTAGTATACCAATGCAAACATCATGAGGTCTTTTAAGGGTTGTAATGGGGCTGAGGTAAAGGTAAAGCTTTATATATATATATATATATATATATATATATATATATATATATATATAAGGCTAAGTGAGCTAACAAAGTGAATCCTTGATTAGTCTAAGATCTCACCTAACATTTACATACTTTATATAATTTAAAATGCTTTACCTAGCTACCCAAATTTTTTCTACTTTTGTATTACATGCTCATGTATCATACTTATTTTTAAATTTTGTCCCATGTGCATTGATTCTTTTTATTTTGAATTTGGGGTAATATTATTTTTCTTTTTTTTCTTTTTTTTTTATTATCTTTTTTTTATGCACATGGTAATTTAATTATTTTGATTTCACATGAGCATGCTTCCCAAATTTACAAATAACTTATTCAATTTAATTCCCTTTTTTTCTATCATCCCATGTTCCCATAAAATTCCCCATATGTAAATTATACACAATATCTATCTTAAGCTAACCAAGGATTCAACTTGGGATTTTAATTTGTTTTTTTACTTAAGGCTAGTAATGTGGTTATAAAGCAGAAGGGGATTAAAAAGCTCAAAGTGGCTAACAAGGGTGACATAAAAGGGTAGGCTTATTTGGGATAAGTGAGTGAAAACAAGTAATGGCCTCAATCATATGCAAGCATGTAAATACACTAAATAATGGACATATAGAGTGAAACAAAGTAAAGATTGCAATCATAGAGAAGAAAACACACAAGAATAAAATATTTATGGTTAAATAATGTAACCATGTACTTAGACTCAAAAATCTCACAGGTTGTGTGTTCTAGCTTTTTAAACTATGTTCCAAATACAACTTCAAACAAGTTTATCACAAATTTTTCAATTTAAATTAGTGAAATACTATAAAAATTTCTTGAAAAAGAAAATATTACTTCAACCAAGTAGTAAAATATGCACAAAATCAAGAAAATATGCAATCAAACATGTGAATGCAACAATGAACTAACAAATAAAGTAAAATATTGGTGTTGAGAAGAATATAACTAACCCATGGAGATCGGTATCAACCTCCCCACACTTAAAGGTTGCACCGTCCTCGGTGCATGCTAAGATGTACAAGTGGACGGGGGTTGTGGTTCCTCAGCTGGGGCTCTTTTTGTTCCTTTCCTTGCCGGTGGTTTGGGAGTAGCTTTCTCTTTACCCTTCTTGGTGGCCATCCTGAAAAGGGAAAAAGAAAGTAACTTTTAAAGCTAAGGGTTAGAGCAAGGAAGAGAGCAGGAAAGGTGGTAATCAATGCACAATAAAGAAGAATGATGTTAACACATGGTCATGACTACATGTGAAAAGTTCATCAATGGAAATATAGCAAATGCATGTAATGACAATTAAATGCAAGATGTTTATTGGCATACTGGCAAAGGCATGAGTAGCATAGATCAAGCATTCCATGTCCAAGTTAGATTACCAAGTCTTTCAAACTAACATCTTTGAATAACAATTATATTTAATTAATAAAATATAAAAAGGGTTTTGTGAAAAGCAAGCATTTAGAGTAGTAGAATAAAAGAAATCTAAAAATAGTGCACAATGCTATACGGGCATTTTCACAAACACATAGCATGCATGGTAATAAGTTATTGAATGTATTAAATTGAACATTCAAGCAACCCTTTAAAAAGTAATATATAATTGTCAAACAATTCCTTTAATAATCCACAAGAAAAATATAGAAAATAATGACCCAGATAAATTTCTAACACCAATGAAAATAATGCAATGAATGAAACTATGCAAATAAATAAAATGAAATAGAATGGAAGTGAAGAGGGATGAGAAGTTAAAGAGATGAAGAAGAAGAAAGTAAGGAAAGGAAGAAGAAAGAAGAAAAGATAGAAAAAATTAGGATTAGAAAAGAAAAGATAAGATAATTGGCACTGATCTGGATAAGTTGTGCGGCGTAGGCGACGCGAGCGCATGGATTACGCGTTCGCGCGGATAGCGCTTCTATGAAGTGACACAGACGCGTGGGTCACACATTGGCGTGAAGGAATTTGTGCCAATAGCCCGAGGGCAGCCTCGCGGTCGCGCAACTCTCTGTTTTAAATTTATTTTGCCAAAAATCTGGGTGACGCGCTCGCATGGTTGACGCGATCGCGTGGATGGCTATTATTGAAAAGCGACGCGAGCGCATCGGGCACGCGTTCGCGTGGGAGGGATTGGGCTTCTAGGACGAGTCCAGCCCCATTCTAGCCCAACATATTGCCATACACCCCTTTACGTCGATTTTACAGAGCCACACGTTCGCGTGGGTGACGCAGACGCGTCGGGAAGCTATTTTTCAAATGACGCAGCCGCGTCGACGACGCGGTCGCGTGGGCATATTTGTGCCTAAGGCACGCCTCCAGCCACGCTCTTGCGTGACTCTCTGTCCAATTCTCTTTTCTTCAAAACGCACTGGTGACGCGGACGCGTCAGCGACGTTTACGCGTCACGTGCGTGTTTTTTTTTATGCAATATGCAGATGCAAATGCAGTGCCGATATGGATGTTATGAATAATTTCAGGTTCAATAAAATGGAATAAAAACTTAAAAACAAACAAAACGAAATAAAATTAAAATTGAAAAGGAATGATCATACCATGGTGGGTTGTCTCCCACCTATCACTTTTAGTTATTGTCCTTAAGTTGGACATTTGGGGAGTCCTTTGTTATGGTGGCTTGTGCTTGAACTCATCCAGGAATCTCCACCAATTTTTGTGATCCCAATGACCTCCGGGATCCCAAACTAGGTGCAGAAAGCCTTCAAGCAAGTTAAAGCAAGTGACAAGGCCCCAAGAGTGTTGATTGCTAGACTGAATTCCGGGATCCCAAACCTTGCTTTTGCACCCGTCTTCTTATTGATAATCATGATTCCATCCGGGTGGCACGCAATCTAAATTCTCACTAAAGCGGCCAAATAACTTCCTAGACCCATTCAATATAGTATTCTTCCAACCATGATAATTCAGCCGTGAGCTACCTACCATAATGAACCTAGGATTGTGTTGCCAACCACTAACCATCTCCCTCTTACTCTTAAAGCCACAAAGAGCTCTAAGCTGACCATCTGTCTCAAGTAACCCATATTCAAGTGGCAAAGTAAAATTTAAGGATATGAATTTTAACCACTTGAATGTTGTATTGGATGGTAATGGCTTTGGGGGAGAGGTCTCCAACAACTTTGGTAAGGTGATTTCAAGCTCCATTCCCTTGTGCTCTTCTTTGACAACTTCCACCTCCTTGTAAGCTTCTTCAATTTCAACCTCTTCCTCTTGGTAGCTTTCTTCCAATTCAATCTCCTCTTCACTGCTTTCCAAGGGCATGGGAGGTTATGCTTCTTCTTCTTTAATCTTCATCTCTTGATCGACCTCTTCCAAGTCCTTAACCATGACATGCCTTGGAGGTTGTACACCCTCCTCAACATCAAATGCAACCGTCTTGGAAGGAGGCTCTATGTCTTGACTTTCCCATGGAGGTTCAGCATCTCCCAAGTCTTTAACCATTTCTTCCTCTGCAACTATTATGGCTTCCTCCACTTGTTCCAATACAAAGCCATGCTCCTCATTGTCCACCGAAGTTTCTAGTGTCTCCTTCATGCTTTGCTCTTCTTTCGATTCTCCACATGTAGCCATGGGAGTACTTTGAGTGCTAAGATGTTGGGAAGCTAATTTATTTACTACCTCGGTTAAGGCAGTAGTGAGTTTCAGTACGTCCCTTTGAATATTCCCTTGCCCTTGAAGAAGGACACGAAGTTTGTCATCCATTGGAGATTGGGGTAGATATGAGGGTTCATTGGTTGGGAGAGAGGGCTCATAATACAAAGTTGGTTCTTCTTGATAAGGATATGGAGATGGTGAATATTGCGGTGGTGGTTCTTGGGAGTAATTAGATTGGAATTGTGGTGGATAAGGGTCATACGGTGGTGAATGGTGAAAAGGAACTTGTGAGTGTGGTGGTTCAAAGCTATGTTGAGAGGATGGTTCATAAGAACAGGGTAGAGCTCGTTGGTAACTACAAAGGGATCCACCATATCTATTGCCTTGGCATGCATTGTAGAATGTTCTTTGTTTGTGATACTGTGGAGGGTGTTGTTGCCTAAAGGGTTGATCAAGTCCTCGTGGCTCCATCCATCTTTGGCTGTTCTAACCTTGATGCATGTTCCTGCTATAGCTTTCATTCCCTTCAACAATATTAGAACCAAACTCAAAGCGAGAGGGGTGAGAACTCATGGTAGCTAATAAGAATTAAAAATGAAAACAGAAACAAATAAACAAGCAAAAGAAAAATATTTACAATAACCAATAATAAAGCACACGTTTTTAATTCCCCGGCAACGGCGCCATTTTGACGATCGGATTTCTGCTAGTAGACAAATTCACAAAATTAATCGCATTATAAGTATAGTTTCTAAACCAACAGAGAATCCTTTTGTACAAACGTTTGGTTGTCACAAGTAACAAACCCAATGAAATTTATAAACCGTAGTATTCAAACCTCGGGTCGTCTTCTCAAGGAATTGCAGGGAAGTATGATTTATTATTGGTTATGGAAAACAATATTTTTGGGTTTTTTGAAAAAGGTTTGAATGAGAGAAATAGATTGCAGGAATTAATAAATTAATAGCTAATAAAACTCTTGGCACGGTATGAAAATTAGAAGTCCCATCCTAGTTATCCTTATCAATGGTGATGAAAATTATATTTTGCTCCCACTAAGTCAACCTCTAACTATGAAGGTAAGTCAAGTGGATAAATCAATTTAACACCTATAGTCCTAGTCAACTCCTAAGGAAAGAGTAGAGTTATAGGAATTTAAATCAATCAGCAAAGATAACAATTATCAATCACGATGAGTTTGACAACTCAAGAGTCACCAATTAATCAACCAAAGCCAAAAGAGAAAAATCTAAATTATTTATATAAATAAAGGAAACAAATCATAGATCTGAAAATACCTCAAATTATATTAAATAGAATATTCAAATCTTAACATGGAAAAGTTCATAAATTAAATTGGAAAAATAAATAAAAGGAACATTAAACCTGTGATGAAGAAAAAATAATCCTAAATCCTAAAACTAAATCCTAAGAGAGAGGAGAGAGCCTCTCTCTCTCTCTCTAAAACTGCATTTAAAAAAATGAAAAGTGAATAATGGAAGACATGTTAATGAATGGATACATTCCCCCACTTTATAGCCTCTAATCTGTGATTTCTAGGCCAAAAATTGGGTCAAAAACAGCCCAGAAATCGCTCCCTGCGTATTCTGGTACGTACAGGTCGCGGGAAAGTGACGCGGAAGCATCGTCCACGTGTTTGCGTGGATTGCGTTTCTGCCAGGTCACGCGTCCGCGTGTTCCACACGTTCACGTTCGCGTCCACGTGTTCCACACGTTGCGAAGCCCCAAATGTTAGCTTTCAAACGCAGCTGGAACTGCATCATTTGGATCTCTGTAGCTCAAGTTATGGTCGATTTAGTACCAAGAGGTCAGGCTGGACAGCTTTAGCAGTTCCTTCAGTTTCTTGTATTCCTTCCACTTTTGCATGCTTCCTTTCCATCCTCTAAGCCATTCCTGCCCTGTAATCTCTGAAAACACTTAACACACATATCAAGGTATCGAATGGTAATAAGAGAGGATTAAACATATCAAAATTAAGACCAAAGAAACATGTTTTCAATCATAGCACAAAATTAGGAAGGAAAACGTAAACTCATGCAAATCATATGAATAAGTATATGAAAGATTGATAAAATCCACTCAATTGAGCATAAGATAAACCATAAAATAGTGGTTTATCAGTCCACAGATCCTAAGGTGTCAAGGAATTCTAGTCTCTGTACCATTCTGGTATTTAAACACCCTCTGTGTGCCAATTCAGATGAAGAGATCCACCAGCAGAGTGGTCCAATGACATCTTGGACAATTCAGATAGACCATCATAGAATATACATAAGATGCACCATTCTGAAAGCATGTCAGAAGGACACCTTCTGATCAATTGCTTGTATCTTTCCCAAGCTTCATAGAGGGATTCACCTTCCTTTTGTCTGAAGGTTTGGACTTCCACTCTAAGCTTGCTCAACTTTTGAGGTGGAAAGAATTTGGCCAAGAAAGTATTGACCAACTTTTCCCAAGAGTTCAGGCTTTCTTTAGGTTGTGAGTCCAACCATATCCTAACTCTGTCTCTTACAGCAAAGGGAAAAAGCATAAGTCTGTAGACCTTGGGATTAACCCCATTGGTCTTAATAGTGTCACAGATTTGCAAGAACTCAGCTAAGAACTGATGCGGATCTTCCAATGGAAGTCCATGAAACTTGCAATTCTGCTGCATTAGAGAAACTGATTGAGGCTTAAGCTCACAGTTGTTTGCTCCAATTGCAGGAATTGAGATGCTTCTCCCATAGAAGTCAGAAATTGGTGCAGTAAAGTCACCAAGCACCTTCCTTGCATCTCCACCATTGTTGTTATTTTCGGCTGCCATATCTTCTTCTTTTTTGAAAATTTATGTAAGGTCCTCCCCAAAGCATTGTGCTTTACCTTCTCTTAGCTTCCTCTTCAGAGTCCTTTCAGGTTCAGGATCAGCTTCAACAAGAATGTTCTTATCCTTGTTTCTGCTCATATGAAAAAGAAGAGAACAGAAAAGAAGAGGAATCTTCTATGTCACAATATAGAGATTCCTTTATGTGAGTAGAAGAATGGAAGAATAGAAGAATGAGGTAGAGGGAGAATAAGAAGAATTTGAAATTTAAGAAGGAAAATAAAATAAAATTAGAATTGAAAACAATTAATTAATTAAAAAGAATTTTAAAAAAGTGGGTACTGGTTTTCGAAAATTAGAGAGAGAGAGAAAGGTAGTTAGGTGGTTTTGAAAAAGATAAGAAATAGTAAACTTTTTAAAATTAAAACAAACAAGTCAAGTAGTTAATTGAAAAAGATTTGAAAATAAATGTTGAATAGATAAGAAGTTAGAAAAAGATTTTGAAATTAAGTTTTGAAAAAGATATGATTGAAATTTATTTTGAAAAGGATTTGAAAAGGAAATTTAAAAAGATTTGATTTTGAAAATTAAAGTTGATGGCTTGACTAACAAGAAACTAAAAGATATGATTCTAGAATTTAAAGATTGAACATTTCTTAACAAGAATGTAACAAACTTGAAATTTTTGAATCAAAACATTAAATGTTAGCAAAGTTTTCGAAAATATGAAATAAAATAAGAAAAATATTTTGAAAATTTATTTAAGGAATTTGAAAAACATGAAAGAAAGATGAAAAAGATTTGATTTTGAAAAAGATTTGAAAAGATAAAATTTTTAAATTGAAATTTTGACTTGACTAACAAGAAACAACTAAATTTTAAAAATTTTTGACCAAATCAACTCAAAATTTCGAAATTTATGAGTAAAATAAGGGAAAGATATTATTTTTTATTTTTTTGAATTAATGAAGAGAAAGAAAAACAACAAAATGAAACAAAACATAAAAATTTAAGATCAAAACAAATAATGCATGCAAGAACACTTTGAATATCAAGATGAACACCAAGAACACTTTGAAGATCATGATGAACATCAAGAACATATTTTTGAAAATTTTTAAGAAAAGAAACACATGCAAGATACCAAACTTAAAATTTTTTAATGTTTAGACACTATGAATTCGAAAATGCATATGAAAAACAACAAAAAACACAAAACAAGAAAATCACAAGATTAAACAAAGAAGATCATCAAGAACAACTTGAAGATCAAAGAAGAACACAATGCATATATTTTCGAAAATTTAAGAAAAATTAAAACATGCAATTGACACCAAACTTAAAATTTGACACTAGATTCAAACAAGAAACACAAAATATTTTTTTGGTTTTTATGATTTTATTAAATTTTTTTGTATTTTTTTGAAATTATGTTGAAAAAAAGAGAAATAAAGAAATTCAAAATTTTTAATAAGAATTCCAAGATTCGTGTAATGTTTGTCTAAAGTTTCGGTCCAAAAGAATTAGACATGGCCAAATGGCCAGCCAAGCTTTAGCATAACAAATACATACAACAACCCAATGAATAGGAATCCAAAGGCTCTTGCAACGATAAGTAGAAACCTAGGTCCAAAAGATTAGACATGGCTTAACAGCCAGCCAGGCTTCAACATCTCAAGAAACTCTAGAATTCATTCTTAAAAATTCTGAAGAACATTTTTTTTATTTTTTGTTTTTTGAATTTTTTTGAAAACTAAAATTTTTTTTCAAAAATAAAAATAAAAAGCTTAAACATAAAATAAAATTAACTAATCTAAGCAACAAGATGAACCATTAGTTGTCTAAACTCGAACAATCCCCGGCAATGGCGCCAAAAACTTGGTGCACGAAATTGTGATCACACTTTTCACAACTCCGCACAACTAACCAGCAAGTGCACTGGGTCGTCCAAGTAATACCTTATGTGAGTAAGGGTCCATTCCACGGAGATTGTCGGCTTGAAGAAAGCTATGGTCATCTTGTAAATCTCAGTCAGGCGGATTCAAATGGTTACGAGGTTTTGATAATTAAAAGATAAATAAAACATAAAATAAAATAAAGATACTTATGTAATTCATTGGTGGGAATTTCAGATAAGCGTTTGGAGATGCTTTGTTGCTTCTGAACCTCTGCTTTCCTATTGTCTTCTTCCAGTCATGCGTGTTCCCTTCCATGGCAAGCTGTGTGATGCTCTCGGATGAAAAATACCAGTACAATCTCTGCACGGCTAATCAACTGTCAGATTTCTCGTCTCGGATGAAAAATACCAGGTACAGCTACCGCACGGCTAATCATCTGTCGGTTCCCGCCAGTGTCGGACTAGGACCCTTGTCCTTTTTCACACTATCACTGCGCCCAACAATCGCAAGTTTGAAGCTCATCACAGTCATCCCTTCCTAGATCCTACTTGGAATACCACAGACAAGGTTTAGACTTTCTGGATCTCAGCAATGGCTGCCAATGGTTCTAGCCTATACCACGAAGATCCTAATCTCACGGACTCGGTCCATGGATTAGAGACCCAATAGAATATACTCTGGCTGTCGTCCAATGACTATGTTGAACATCATGTAGACCGCTTTGTGGTTGTCAGGCACGTGGATCTTGGCTAAGCGAGTAACAAAGATTGGGTGATTGTCACGGGTCACCCCTTCATTCTGACTTAACTGAGTTAAGTACGAGAGTATATCTTGGAGAATAAGTAGACGTGAATTGAAAGAAAAACAATAGTTCTTGCATTAATTCATGAAGAACAGCAGAGCTCCACACCTTAATCTATGGGGTGTAGAAACTCCACCGTAGAAAATACATAAGTGAAAATAGTCTAGGCATGGTCGAATGGGCAGCCTCCAAGTCCAAGGATGATAAAGTTCATCCAAAGATATAAATACAATAGTTAAAAGTGCTATTTATACTAAACTAGTAACTTAGGTTTACAGAAAATGAGTAACTAAGTGCAGATAGTGCAGAAATCCACTTCCGGGGCCTACTTGGTGTGTGCTTGGGCTGAGCATTGAAGCTTTCACGTGCATAGGCCATCCTTGGAGTTAAACGCTAGCTTGGGTGCCAGTTTGGGCGTTTAACTCCAGTTCTGGTGCCAGTTCTGGCGTTTTACTCCAGAAAAGGGTCTTTGGTTGGTGTTTAGATGCCAGTTTGGGCCATCAAATCCCGAGAAAAGTATGGACTATTATATATTGCTGGAAAGCCCAAGATGTGTAATTTCCAACGCAATTAAGAGCGTGCCAATTGGGTATCTATAGCTCCAGAAAATCAACTTCGAGTGCAGGAGGGTCAGAATCCAACAACATCTGCAGTCCTTTTTCAGCCTCTGAATCAGATTTTTGCTCAGGTCCCTCAATTTTAGCCAGAAAATACCTGAAATTACAAAAAAATATACAAATTCATAGTAAAGTCCAGAAATGTGATTTTTGCATAAAAACTAATAAAAATATAATAAAAAGTAACTAAAACATACAAAAAACTATGTAAAAGCAATGCCAAAAAGGGTATAAATTATCCGCTCATCAACGACCTCCCCCATTTTTAGCATCTGTGTGTGCGCCCGGACTTGTGTGTGCATGCACACATGATTCTGTTAAAAAAAATACCCCTTTTGTGCGTGCGCACACTCTTGTGCGCCTGCACGCCTTAATGCAACTTCTCTGGTCGTAGCGTTCGCATGCTTTGTGTGTTCGCACCCTTCTAAGTTGTGCCTTATGTGCCTCCGCACAGCCCCCTGTGCATCCGTACAAGGCGCATTCTGGGCATTAATAGGGCAACCTGCCCTGTTGAGAGGCAGCCCTTCTCTTTTCTTCTCTTCTTCATAGCTGCCCTCTTTCTCTCTTCTCTGACCAGCTCCGCCGGTCAGCCTGCCACCGGCCACCGCCGCCATCAGCCCACCGCCGGCGACCACCATCTCTCTCACTTTCTCTTACTTCACTTCTCTTTTCTTTCTTCCTTTCTTTCCCTTCTCTTTTCTCTTTTCACCACCGGTGAGTCTTTTTTCTTCGGTGCTTTTTCCGGCGAACCCAAACGCCGTGATCTCGCAGTGGCTATAAGAATTGCCATTGTTCCTCCCTCATTCTTGTTCTCTTCAACCTCTATACCTAAGGTTTTTATTTTTCTTCTTTATTCATGTTTATATTTTTGCACTTGTTTTCATTTCTTTTATGTTGCTTAGATTAAATTATTTGTTTCTCCTTGTTGTTTCTTTGTATTGCAAAGTGTTGTTACTTGATTATTGGGTTAGTTAGGATCAATTTTGAGCTTAATTGTGATGAACCATGTTCGATAAAATGCCTCAATGAACATTTTGTTTGATTCATATGACTTGGCCATCATATGCTTTCAATTTATCTTTTGTTAGGCAAATTGTATGAATTGTGCAACTTCAATTGTGAATTTTGATGTTGATCAAATTGTTTTACCAATGCATTTCCTTGTTGGTTTACTTTAAGTTCAATCACCCATGTTTTCCAAGAATTGTGTACCTTTTTAATGGGTGAATTTAATTGCAAATGCATTATGTTGATGGAATCTAAGTTTCATTGTTCATCTTGGAATTCAAATTGAGTAACCACTTTACAAATGTTAAACTTTTGGTGATGTCTTGATCAAACATCTTTTGGCTTCCAATTAAGAACTAGGGGTGTTCATGGTTTGGTTAATCCAAAAACAAACCAATTTTTTGGTTAACCAAAAATATAGTCTTGGTTATTAACCAAATTGGTTTTACATTATAAAACTGGTTATTAACCGGTTAGTAAAATTTAAAATCGGTTTTTAACTAGTTATTAAAATAAAAACCGGTTTTTTCAATAAAAAACCGGTGTTTATACTTAAAAAACCGATTTTTCACCAAAAACTAGTTTTTATACCAAAAAATTGGTTTTTACAATTAAAAACCAGTTTTTACACAAAAATTAATTTTTTTACTTACAAAAATCCAAATTTTTAACCTTTTTTTTTAAATTGAATTTTTTTTATGCTAAAAATTATTTTTTTCTTTCTAAATGATACGAGTAACATTTGTAAATAATGAAATCCCTTTCATTGCTTCGTTCCTTTTTCTTTCTTATTTCTTTTCAGCATTTTCTATAAATAATTTTTTCTAATGTAAATAATTTTCTTTCTAAATGATATGAGTTACTTTTTCTTATCTCCTTCTCTCCATCTCTTTCCTCTTCTCTCCCCTTCCTCTCTTCTCTTCCTTCTCTCTCTCTCCCCTTACCCTCTTTCTCCCCCTCCCTTCTCTTTGTCTTCCTATCTCTCTCTCTCTCTCTCTCTCTCTCTCTCTCTCTCCCATTTCTCTCTCTTCCCCTTCCTCTCTCTTATCCTCTCTTCCTTTTCTCTCTCTCTCTCTCTCTCTCTCTCTCTCATTTTTCTCTCTCCCTATCCTCTCTCTCCTCCTCTCTTCCTTTTCCTCTCTCTTCCCCTCCTCTCTCTCTCTCTCTCTCTCTCTCATTTTTCTCTCTCCCTATCCTCTCTCTCCTCCTCTCTTCCTTTTCCTCTCTCTTCCCCTCCTCTCTATCTATCTCTCTCTCTCTCCCACTTCCCTTTCTTTCTCTCTATCCTTCTCTCCTCTCTCCCTCCCCACTTCTCCTCTCTCCTTCCTCTCCATCCTCTCTTTCTCTCTCTTTCTCTCTCTCTCTTTCTTTCTGTATATCTCCTCTCTCTTCCTCTCTCTCTCCTTGCCTCTTTCTCTCTCATCTTCTCTCTCTCTTTTTATCTCTCCTTTTTCTCTTTTCTCCTCTATCTCCTCCTCCTCCTCTCTTTCTCTTCTCTTTTCTCGCTCTCTCGCTTTGGAGAGAAGAGAAGAAAGAGAGAGGAGAGAGAAAGAGAGTGAGAAAAAGCTGAGAGGAAAAGAGAAAAGAGAGAGTAGCGAAAGAAAGAGGAGAAGAAGAGAGAAGAAAGAGAGGAAGAGGAGGAGAGAGATGGAAGGGGAGAGAGAGAGATAAAGAAAGAAAGGAAAGAGAGAGGAGCAAGAGAGAGAAAGAAGGAAAGGAAAGAGAGAGGAGCGAGAGAGAGAGAAAGAAAGAAAAGAAAAAAGAGAGAGATAGAAAGAGAGTGAAGGGGGAGAGCGAGAGTGAGAGAAAGAGAGAGAGAAAGGGGAAAAGAGAGGAGAAATGAGAGAGAGGGAAGAAGAGGAGAGAGAGAGAAGAGGAGGAGGAAGAGGAGATAGAGGAGGGGAGAGAGGGAAAGGGAGAGATGAGTAGAGAGGGGAAGGGGATGAGAGAGAGAAAGAGAGAGAAGGGAGAGGGAGAAAGAGGAAAATGAGAGAGAGAGAGAGAGAGAAAGAGACAAAGGGGAGAGAAGGAGAGAGAGACAGAGATAGAGAAGGAGAGAAAGAGAGAGGGGGGAGAGCAAAAGAGAGAGAGAGAGAAAGAGGGAAATGGGAGAGAGAGAGAGAGCATGGGGAGAAAGAGGGAAAAAAGGATAGAGGCAAGAGAGAGAAAGAAAGAGGAAGTGGAGAGAGAGAGAGAGAGAGAGAGAGAGAGAGAAAGAAAAAGAGGGAGAAGGGGAAAGAGACAGATAAGGGAGAGAGATGAGGAGAGAGAGGGGAATGAGAGAGAGAGAGAGAGAGAGGAAGAGAGGAGGGAAGGGAGGGAGGGAGGGGGAGAGAGAGAGAGAGAGAGAGAGAGAGAGAGAGAGAAGGGAGAGAAAGAGGGGGAGAGAGAAGTAGAGAGAGGGAAAGGAGAGAGAGATAGAGAAGGAAAAGAGAGAGAGAGAGAGAGAGAGAGAGAGAGAGAGAAAAGAAAAGAGAGGGGAAGCAAGGGGGAAAGAGAGGGGGAGGCGAGAGAAAGAGGGGGAAAAGAAGAGAGAGAAGGGGAGAGAGAGAAAGGAGAGAGAGAAAAGGAAGAATTTAATTTGGTTTTGGTTAACCAATTCTAAAAAATATGGATATGGTTTTTAAAATTGTTTTATTAAACTGGTTAACCAAAATGTGGTTATGGTTTTTTAACTGGTTAACCACATTTTGTTTTTTTATGAACACCCCTATTAAGAACATTGTATATGTGATTACCACTTGTTGAGGATGAACAATTGATAATTCCCTTTTTGGTTACCACTTAGTTGTGAAGCTTTGAGCTTTAAGTGGCTTTAAGAGTGTGATTGCCATTGTATCCGGCTGGTGTGTATGTTCCGACCGCGCGCACCATTGGAATATGCACACCGCCTTGCTTGTGAATCACACTATCTTCAAGCTTCCAACTAAGGATTAAATTCTTTTGATTTTATTGAGTGCTTCCTCATTATTCTTAATTTGTTGTTGTCCTATGACCTTGAAATTTCCTGTTTTCTTTGCAGGATGCGAAAGAATGGTAAGAAACTGGTCACTTCACCGGTTGTGCAAACTACAACCCACGCATCCCGACCATATTTCATGGATCACCCGAGCGATAACCCGGATATCTTGATCAACCAAAGAGCCAAGTTCCGATATAGCGAATTTGAGAAATGACCAATCCATTGGGAATGGACGCTTAAGGTTCCAGTCACGTACAAACCGGTCATCCATGAACGGATCGCCTCACTTTATTGGGAGTTTCTAGAGCAAGACCCAATAGAAGTCAATGAAACCATGGTGCGGGAATTCTACGCCAACTACCAAAATTGGGAAGCGGAGTCGGTATTCCTCCGGGGAAAGAGGTTGGATACTTCCAACTGAGCTCTCGAAGCTCTTCTGAAGATCCCCCACATTCTGCCCGAGAAGGATGATTATTCAAGGATCAAGGCGAGTGTGTCCAAGGGGAAGATGCCTTTGACTCCCATACTTGAAATAATTGGCCGTCCCGATACTTCGTGGGAGTATAGCAAAGGGAGAAATTCTGTTTTTGCAACTATAGCTTACTCCGATTTGAATGCCGAGGCTCATACATGGCATCAAATTGTAGCGGACTACATTATTCCCAGCACCCATGCTACCCATGTGAGATTCAAGACTGCGTTGCTACTTTGGGCTATCATGGAAGGCAAGAGTATAGCCATTGTGCCTTTATTACGCACATCAATATGGAAACTGATTGAGAAGAAGAACATCAGCATCCATTTTCCATCGATGGTGATGCGTTTAGCAACAGCAGCGGGGGTAGAATGGCATCCGTGGGATATTATGTTCAGGGTTCTTAGAGGCAACAAGTTCAGTCCGAGGGAAGATTTAGAGAAATCAACAAGCATAACACCCTCAGAGAGGAAGACACCCACAGTACCACCACTAAGTCTACCAACTTCGTCAACTGCTTTACCTTTTCTCCGTTCTCTTCCAGAATTATTCGAAGACATCTTGCACGATATCCACCACAAGGAGCATTTGGAGCAAAAGCGTTTCGAGTGGATAGCGGCAAGGCTAGAAGGAAGAGACCCCGGCCCAACTCCTAGAGCTTCATCCGAGCTAGTTGGGGAGAAGCATAATGCAGTTAACCAACCCACTTCTGAGTCCACCAGCTGAAGGTAGCCCCTATTCATTCTCCCGGAGTATACGCATGCACGGAGGACCGTGCACAAACTAAGTGTGGGTGAGGATCGATGATTTCAAGGGGGTAAAATTTCTCTTTTCAAGGCACTTTGCAATATTTCTTGTGGTACTTTTTCTTTATCTTGAGTAGTTTTATGTCTATTTCATCTTGTTTGGTTTGTTGTAAATATTTCTTTATCGCTTATGGATAGTTAATAGTTAGTATTTGCATGTTGCATGATAGAATGAATAAGTTGGTGAAACACCAAGGAATTTCCATGAGATCTTTTCTAGGGCGTACCATTGATTGAATTGAAGGAAATATTATGTTTGCCAACTTGCTTGGAATAATTTGTTAAGTAGAACATGGAAAAGAGCTCGAACAACATACCTTGTGAGTCTTGAGCTTTAATAGATGGTTGCATCTTTTCAACCATAATGTTGTTCTTGTGTGTGATTAAACTCTTTTTTTATTGTGATCATTAATTTGCATGATTCTTTATGTCCTATATTTGTGTTTGGATGCATTTAGCATGATTGAGGCCATCTTTGATGTTAAACTCACTAACCTATATGGCCAACCCTTGCATTCACCTTTGTGAACCCCTTTGAGCCTATGAATTCCCATTTGTTCTGATGAAAGCACATTACTCCCCTTAAGCGAAAAACCATTGATGTCCCTGAATTACTCTTTGATTAGTTTGGGTGGATTAGTATGTAAATTCTAAGTGTGGGAGAATTTTAGAAAACATTGGTGACAGAGGCATGAACTCATTGTGAAAAATTTTTGGCAATTAGGTAATGCTCATACATTTCATTAATTAAGACATATGCATTCATACTACATAAAAAAAAACTTGTACATAACAAAGTATGAAATAAAAGAGTAAATAAAGGATGCATATGCCATGTTTGGAAAGAAAATGCATGAGTGAGGTGAGATGGAAAATAAAATGGGTAGATAGGTTATATTGTTATGTGTATATAAGTGATATAGGATTAGGTAGACACTCAAGCTAATCAAAGAACTAATTCTTTAAGTCCACTTAACCATGTTTCATCCTACCTAAATCCTAGCCCCAATACATTCCTCTAAAGACCTCATGATATTTGTTATTCATGCAATAAATACTAGTTGATTGTTAGATGACTTGCAAATCTTTGAAAAGCATGATAAAAGGAGAATTGAGTGGTTAAACCCTAAACACTAAGCGAATTGAGTGGATACACATCCGGTGAGGGGTTCGATCGCTCAATTCTATGTTCTTACGCCTCATATGGTATCTTCTTGCAAGTTGTTTAATTGGATGGTTTTGAGTGTGTTTAGCATGAGGACATGCTAGTGTTTAAGTGTGGGGGATTTGATGAATCCATATTTGATGATGATTTTTTTGTTAGAATTGAATGGATTTCATCACATAAACTTGCACTTATTTCCTTGAATAGCATGCTTTTGAACTTTCCTCCCAAATTGTGCTTGATTATGAAAATATGCTCTTTTGTGCCCAATTTGATCTATTTTATTCCATTTCCCTTCCATTCGATACCTTGATGTTGTTTGTGAGTAATTTCAGGTGTATAAGCTAGGAATGGCTTGGAGAAAATGGAAGAAGAGCATGAAAAGTGGAGGAAGCATGAAGAATCAAAAGAGATGAGTTCAGAGACGTGTGCGTGCGCACAGCCTCTTGTGCGTACGCACAAGAGCCCAAGCAGAGCGCGTGGATCATTTCGAGCGCGTCGCACATCCAGCCAAGCATCCCTAGTGTGCGTGCGCACAGCTACAAGTGCGTACGCACAGGAAGGGATTTTCGCAAAGTGTGCGGACGCACACGCCTGTGCGTCCGCACAAGTGTC
Source organism: Arachis hypogaea (assembly GCF_003086295.3). Classification (NCBI taxonomy): domain Eukaryota; kingdom Viridiplantae; phylum Streptophyta; class Magnoliopsida; order Fabales; family Fabaceae; genus Arachis; species Arachis hypogaea. The sequence goes on from NC_092055.1 coordinate 51,596,108, forward strand.
CGCGCATGACTTCATTAAAATGGCATGTGACTCGCGATTTGAGGGCTTTGGAGGCCCATTTCTGAAGTCTTTTTGCTCATATTGGAAGGGGAATGAAGGACATAACATAGGATATCATTAGTATAGTTTAGGAGTAGTAGTAGGGAGTTTTAGTTTTAGTTTTCTCTAAGTTTTCTTCATCATCTTTACTAGGGTTTCTATTAGGGTTTTACATTAAAGTGCCATTTCCATTTTTGATCCTGGATTTTGCTAATTTTATTGTAAGTATTCTCTTGTTATTACTCTTTATAGTTACATTGTCATTACTCTTTCTTCTAATTTAAGTTATAGTTCAATTGTGCTTCTCTTTTGCAATTTCAATTTCTTGTTGATGAATTTGATGTTTGATGTTTGTTTCATGCTTTTTTATGATATTCTTGTTGATTGAGATCAATTGTTGCTTTTAGTTTCAAGTCTTTTCTCAATTTTCCTATGTTTAAGCTTTTTGCCCACCAAGTGTTTGACAAAATGTCAAACATGGTTTTAGGCTAAATTTTTGTCTCTTGGCTTGGGTAAAGTGAGCAATTGAGTTCCTAGAGTTGGAATGTCCAACATTTAGTGTCAATTCTTGGATTGTTAATTATTCTTATTCCCACTAACGCTAATTTGTTGCTAAGTCAATTAGCAAGCAATTTAGGATTTGTGGGTTAAGAACACTTATGCTCATTTAACTTACTTTCCGATGTGAGGGTTGATTGATGAACGGATTTTTGCTAGTAAAGAATTTCACAATAAATTCTCGTTGCAAGTATAGTTTCTAAACCAACAATAATCCTTTCATACAAAAATTTGGTTGTCACTAAAACAAACCCAATAAAAATAAACCGAAGTATTTAAACATCGGGTCGTCTCTCAAGGAATTGCAGGGAAGTGTACTTATAACTGGTTATGGAAAAGTATTTTTTTGGGTTTTTCGAAATAAGGAACAAGGAAATAAAATGGCAAGAAATTAAATTAATAACTAGAAAAGCTCTTGGAAAGGTATGAAAACTAGACATCCTATCCTAATTATCCTTATCAATTGTGACATCAATTGTCCATTGCTCTCACTTAGTTAACCTCTAATTATGAAGGAAAGTCAAGTGGATGAATCAATTTGATTCCTCAAGTCCTAGTCAACTCCTAAGGAAAGACTAGCTTTAGAGGGATCCAAATCAACTAGCAACTTTCAATTATCAATCAACAAAGGAGTTTGATAACTCAAGAGTCTCCAATTACTCAACCAAAGCAGAGAGGAGAGAAATCTACACTAAAATCCAATCAAGCATTCTATCAAACAATCCAAACAACCAATTGCAAACATCAATGACTAAAAAATAATAGAAGAAGCAATAAATATGAAATACCTCAAATTGCATTAAATAAAAAATCAAATCTAACATGAAGAATTCATAGACTAAATTGGCAACATAAAATAATCAATAAGGAAAATAAATAAACTAGAATACTAAAGCAAATAAAAGTAGAAGAGAAACTAAATTAAACTAAGATAGAATTCAGGAATTGAAAAGGAATAAATTAGGAATCCTAAAACCTAGAGAGGAGAGAGCCTCTCTCTCTAGAAACTACATCTAAAACCTAAAATTATGTGAATGAAAGTTGTGTGAATGAATGAATGTGATTCTCCCACTCTACAGCCTCTAATCTATGTTTTTTGGGCTTGAAACTAGGCCAAAAAATCCTAGAAATATCTCCCAGCATTTTCTGCAATTTCTACACGTGGCGCATGTCACGCGTACGCGTACGTCACGCATACGCGTCGATGGTCTTCTGCGCGTGTCACGTGTACACGTGATGCACGCGTGTGCGTCACTTAACTGCATGGCAACTATGGCAAATTACATATCATTTTGAAGCCCCAGATGTTAGCTTTCCAACGCAACTGAAACTGCCTCATTTGGATCTCTGTAGCTCAAGTTATGATCGATTTAGTACGAAGAGGTCAGTATTGACAGCTTAACAATTCCTTCAGTTTCTTGTATTCCTTCCACTTTTGCATGCTTCCTTTCCATCCTCTAAGCCATTCCTGCCCTATAAACCCTGAAATCACTTAACACACATATCAAGGCATCGAATGATAATAAGAGAGGATTAAACATAGCAAATTTAAGGCCAAAGAAGCATGTTTTCAATCATAGCACAAAATTAGGAAGGAAAATATAAAACATGCGAATTCTATAAATAAGTATGAGAATAGTGGATAAAATCCACTCAATTAAGCACAAAATGTACCACGAAATAGTGGTGCATCATTGATCAAGTGAGACTAATCCATCATAATTGTCATAGTTGTGGTTCCAACAAGGAAAGGACCCCTAGCTCACTCCAAGCCAAGACTCTCTTTTTATGCTTTCAATCTTTTATACACTTCCATGCTAATCTCCTTTATATTTTACTTGTTTATATTACATAGTCGGTTCTTTAATTTCTTCATTAGTTCAATCATTACAATTTTGCATGTTCTTTTATTGCTTTATATGTTCATTTCTTCATTGACAACCCCTTGATCACTACAACCGGAATTTGCACACTCATTGCTCTCAAGTGATTCCTTGGAAGACGACCCGGGAGTCAAATACTCTCGGTTTTAAATTGGTTTTGAATTGTGACACATCTTGTGAATTTCCAATTTGATCGTCAGAGTTGTTGTTGGTTTAGGCTATGCTACCAACGGATTGACACTTGTTTTGATTGACTCTAGATCAACAACAATATCTCTCGTACATCAGGCGTTCAATGCCCACAATGGCAAAAAGCCTGTCGATGAATGCCAGTGAGGAATCCCTCACTGAGCATTCAACGCCTAACCAGACAGAGAAGCTGGCATTGAACGTCAGCCAGGATACCCCTGCTGGGCGTTCAACGCCCAAAAGGATAGAGGAACTAGTGTTTAATGCCAGTAAGGGTGCACAGCATTGGCGTTCAATGCCCAAAGAGACAACAGAGCTAGCGTTAAATGCCAGTAAAGGCACACCCTCTTAGTGCTCAATGCCCACTCAAGAAAGCCCTATCCCAGAACTAAAGGAAGCCATGGCTCATATAGAGATCATAGAGGTTCCTTTACATGCACTTCTGCAGTGCATGAGTTCTGATGAATACTCATCCTCTGATGAGGATGAAGACACTAGGGAAGAGCAAGTTGCTCGGTACTTAGGAGCTCTTATGAAGCTGAATGCCAAGCTGTTTGGTACAAAGTCTTTGGAGGAAGAACCTTCATTGCTTTCCAAAGAAATCAATGCTTTAGTTCAACAGAAGCTACCTCAGAAGCATCCAGATCCTGGACGCTTCCTAATTCCTTGTACCATAGGCACCATGACCTTTGAGAAGGCTCTGTGTGACCTAGGGTCAAGCATAAACCTCATGCCACTCTCTGTAATGGAGAAGCTAGGAATCTTTGAGGTGTAGGCAGCAAACATCTCATGAGAGATGCCAGATAAGTCAATGAAGAAGCCATATGGCTTAGTAAAGGATGTCTTGGTAAAGGTTGAAGACCACTACATCCCTGCAAACTTCATAGTCTTGGACATAGGAGATGATGAGGATGATTCTGTCATCCTAGGAAGACCTTTCCTAGCTACTGCAAAAGCCATGATTAATGTGACAAAGGGAGAAATGATTTTCCAACTGGGAGAGGACTATATGTTGTTCAAGATGTCCAATCCCAAATCTTCCTCTGATAAAAGAGAGATAACTGTGCAACACCTACTTTTCCAACCCTCTCTCTCTGTGCAGAGCTTTGTAGAGCACCCAGACATCAATTTTAAGTTTGGTGTTGGGTAACCATCAACAAGCTCTAAGCACAAAGGTACCAAGAAGAAAGTACCTAAAGGCTGGAAGGACAAGAAAGTCCCAACAGAAGGCCTCTCACCTGGCATGAGAGTTGTCTTCACCAAGAAACCAATCATACCACATACAGTGAGTCGTATCCTATCTCTAGAGCACGTAGAACTCATTCATGAGAGGATAGGAAGAAAGTTCACTGTAAGGGGTGAAAATCTGAGCCTATACTCACCTCCATAAGGAGCTAACCGTCAAGCTAATGACGTTAAAGAAGTGCTTGTTGGGAGGCAACCAACCCTAATTAATTATTTCTATTTATTTTAATTTCTTAATTTTATTTTCTTTACAATCTTTTTTTTAGGTTCATAATTATGTGCAGTAATCAGAACAGAGACAGAAATATTCAACAGTAAAAACAGAACAATCTGGATGGAGTGTTGTCAAAGTTGAACGCCACCCAGGGAGCTCTGCCTGGGCGTTCAACGTCCCCAATGGGCAGCATTACTAGCGTTGAACACCAGCCAAGGAGCAAACCCTGGGTGTTCAAACGCCAGTGCAGAGGGTAAGAAATCTGAATTCCCTAGCCTCTCAGGACCAATGGGTCCCACAGCATCTTTACCTACCACACTTATTCCCACTTACTTTCACACTTCCCCATACACTCTTCCCAATAAACCCTAGCCCAATCACATCCATATCACTTCTCCAAAACCATTATAACTCCCATCAACTCCCACTCACTTCAAAATCAAATTTCCCTCCCATTTACCCACCCATGGCCGAATCCAACCCTACCCCACTCCTATAAATACCCCTCCTTCTAACCCTTCATACACACACCTCTCATATACACTCATAAAGCCCTCCCTTTCCCTCTATCTTCTTCTTCTACTCCATTCTTCTCTTTTCTTTATTTTTGCTCGAGGACGAACAAAGTTTTAAGTTTGGTGTTGGAAAAGCCTAGCTTTTTTTTTCTTTCCATTACCATTCATGGCACCCAAGGTTGGAGAACCCTCTAGAAAGAAGAAAGAAAAGTTAGTAGCCACCACCTCTGAATCTTGGAAGATGGAGAGATTCATCACTAAAGCCCACCAAGACCACTTCTATGCAGTAGTGGCAGAGAAGAAAGTGATCTCTAAGGTCTTCTTTTAGGCTAAAGAAGAATGAGTATCCGGAAATTCGACGAGAGATCCGGAGAAGTGGTTGGGAAGTCCTAACCAATCCCATTCAAGATGTTGGGATTTTAATGGTGCAAGAGTTCTATGCTAATGCATGGGTTACTAAAAACCATGATACTAGTGTGAACTCAAATTTGAGGAATTAGAGCACCATGGTCCGAGGGAGAATCTTAGATTTTAGCCTGGAAAGTGTGAGGTTGGCGTTCAACTTACCTCTAATGCAAGGAGATCCTCATCCTTACACTAGAAGAGTCAACTTTGATCAGAGACTGGATCAAGTACTCTTGGACATCTGTGTGGAAGGAGCGCTGTGGAAAAGGGATTCCCAAGGCAAGCCCGTTCAACTAAGAAGGCTTGACCTCAAGCCCATACCTAGAGGATGGTTGGAATTCATCCAACGTTCTATCATCCCTACTAGCAACCAGTCAGAAGTGACTATTGACAGAGCCATCATGATCCATTGCATCATGATTGAAAGTGAGGTGGAAGTACATGAGGTGATTCTTCAAGAATTGTACAAGATAGCTGAGAAGCCTTCCACCAATGCAAGGTTGGCATTCCCACACCTCATCTGTCATCTATTCAATTCAGCTGGAATTGTCATAGAGGGAGATATCTCCATTGGGGAGGACAAGCCCATCACTAAGAAGAGGATGGAGCAAACTAGAGAGCATGCACAAGAGCCTGTGCAGCCACCTCAGCATGAGATTCCTGAGATGCCTCAACGGATATATTTTCCTCCTCAAAGCTATTGGGATCAATGGCAAACTTCTCTTGGAGAACTAAGCACTAACATGGAGCAATTAAGGGTAGAGCATCAAGAGCATTCCACCACCCTCAATGAAATAAGAGAAGATCAAAGAGCCATAAGGGTATAACAAAGGGCTATGAGGGAAGAACAACAAAGGCAAAGGAGTGACATTGAAGAGATCAAGCATCATATTGGATCCTCAAGGAGGAGTACTAGCCGCCACCATTAAAGATGGATTCGTTCTCTTTATCTCCTTTCATATTGTATTTTCTGTTTTCTGTTATGTATATTGTCTGTTCTCTTGTTCTTGTTGCATGATCATTTGCATTGATGTCTGAAAGATGTAAATTGTTCCAAATATCTCTCACCTTACTTAAAAGAAAATTTTATTTGAAAGAATTGAGAGATACATGAATTTCAAGTTTAAAATAAGAATAGTTCAATTATTTTGATGTGGTGTCATTGCTTTTGTTTTCTGAATGTATGAATAAACAGTGCATATTTGAAGTTAGAATTTTAGAATGTTGGCTCTTGAAAGAATGATGAAAAAGGAAAAGTATCATTGATAATCTGAAAAATCCAAATATTGATTCTAGAAGCAAAAAAAAAAAGCAGCAAAAAGAAAAAGCATGTTGCAAAAGAAAAAAAATACATAAGCATGCAAAAAAAATGAAAAAAAAAATAAAAAGCAGAAAAAGCCAATAGCTCTTTAAACCAAAAGGCAAGCACAAAAAGCCAGTAACCATTTAAACTAAAAGGCAAGGGTAAAAGGATCCAAGGCTTTGAGTTTCAATGATTAGGAGGGCCTACAAGGAATAAAATCCTGGCCTAAGCGGCTCAACAAAGTTGTCCCTAACCATGTGCTTGTGGTGTGAAGGTGTCAAGTGAAAAGCTTGAGACTGAGCGGTTAAAGTCATGGTCCAAAGCAAAAAGAGTGTGCTTAAGAACCTTGAAAACCTCTATCTGGGGATTCTAGCAAAGATGAATCACAATCCGAAAGGGTTCACCCAGGTAAAGTATCTGTGGCATTTATGTATCCGGTGGTAATACTGAAAAACAAAGTGCTTAGGGTCACGACCAAGACTCTAAAGGCTGTGTTCAAGAATCAAAAAGAACTAAACTAGAGAGTCAATAATATCATCTAGTTTTACATTTTCCTTCCCAAATTGATGCTATGATTGAAAACATGCTTATTTGGCCTTCAATTCGTTATTTTTAATCCTCTCTTATTTCTATTCGATGTCGTGATATGTGTGTTAAGTGTTTTCAGGGATTATAGGGTAGGAATGGCTTAGAGGATGCAAAAGAAGCATGCAAAAGAGGAAGGGACACAAGGAATTAAAGATTTCATGGGCAAGCAGCGATGCACATGCATGGAGCGACGCGTACGCGTGGTCAGGAGAAAATGTATCGACGCGCACGCGTGTGGCACGCGTACGCGTGACTAGAAGAATGCGCATGAACGCGTACACGTGCACGACGCGTACACGTGACAGGCCGTCACGTGCTGCATATCAGAATTCGTCAGGGGCGATTTCTTGGGCCCCTTTTTGGCCCAGATTCAGGCCCGAAAGTCCATATTAGAGACAGGGGTGTAGCTGAGACTTAGACACACTTTCATTCTCACTGAGTTTTAGTTTTTTTAGTTTTTTTGAATTCGAGAGAAGAACACTATTTCTCTTAGGGTTCTTAGATTTTAGTTTTATGCTTTTGGATTAGATATTGAGAGAGCTCCGTCTACCTTCGATTGAAGTCTTCATCATTCTAGTTTGCCTTTCCATTACCTTACTCTTTTGTTTTCCATTTAATTTGCTTGTGGTCTGGTGCACGAAATTGTGATCTCAGGCAACGGCGCCAGAAACTCTGTACGCACGTCTTAATAAATCGTTTTTCATTCACAACTTCGATACAACTAACCAGCAAGTGCACTGGGTCGTCCAAGTAATAAACCTTACGTGAGTAAGGGTCGATCCCACGGAGATTGTTGGTTTGAAGCAAGCTATGGTCACCTTGTAAATCTCAGTCAGGCGGATATAAAATAGTTATGGAGTTTTCGAAAATTAATAATAAATAGAAAATAAGGATAGAAATACTTATGTAATTCAGTGGTTAGAATTTCAGATAAGCGTATAGAGATGCATTCGTTCCTCTGAACCTCTGCTTTCCTGCTGTCTTCATCCAATCAATCTTACTCATTTCCATGGCTGGCTTTATGTAAGGACATCACCGTTGTCAATGGCTACTTTTAATCCTCTCTCGAAAATGGTCCGATGCGCTGTCACTGTATCCCATCCTCTTGTGAAAATGGTCCAAATGCTCTGTCACAGCACGGCTAATCATCTGAGGTTCTCGATCATGCTGGAATAGGATTCACCCTCCTTTTGCGTCTGTCACTACGCCCAGCACTCACGAGTTTGAAGTTCGTCACAGTCATTCAATCCCAGAGTCCTACTCGGAATACCACAGACAAGGTTTAGACTATCCGGATTCTCATGAATGCCGCCATCAATCTAGCTTATACCACGAAGATTTTGATTAAGAGATCCAAGAGATACTCATTCAATCTAAGGAAGAACGGAACTGGTTGTCAGGCATGCGTTCATAGGGAATGATGATGATTATCACGTTCATCACATTCAGGTTGAAGTGCGAATGAATATCTTAGAAGCGGAATAAGTTGAATTGAATAGAAAACAGTAGTACTTTACATTAATCTTTGAGGAACAGCAGAGCTCCACACCTTAATCTATGGAGTGCAGAAACTCTACCGTTAAAAATACATAAGTGAAAGGTCCAGGCATGGCCGAATGGCCAGCCCCCAAAACGTGATCACAGGATGTCTAATACAATAGTAAAAAGTCCTATTTATACTAAACTAGTTACTAGGGATTACAGAAGTAAGTAATTGATGCATAAATCCACTTCCGGGGCCCACTTGGTGTGTGCTTGGGCTGAGCTTGAATGTTACACGTGCAGAGGCTCTTTCTGGAGTTGAACGCCAGGTTGTAACGTATTTCTGGCGTTCAACTCTGGTTTTTGACTTGTTTCTGGCGTTTAACTCCAGACAGCAGCGTAGAACTGGCGTTCAACGCCCTTTTACGTCATCTAAACTCGTTCAAAGTATGGACTATTATACATTGCTGGAAAGCCCTGGATGTCTACTTTCCAACGCAATTAGAAGCGCGCTATTTTGAGTTTTGTAGCTTCAGAAAATTCACTTTGAGTGCAGGGAGGTCAGAATCCAACAACATCAGCAGTCCTTCTTCAACCTCTGAATCTGATTTTTGCTCAAGTCCCTCAATTTCAGCCAGAAAATACCTGAAATCACAGAAAAATACACAAACTCATAGTAAAGTCCAGAAATGTGAATTTAACATAAAAACTAATGAAAACATCCCTAAAAGTAACCAGATTCTACTAAAAACAATGCCAAAAAGCGTATAAATTATCCGCTCATCGCAACACCAAACTTAAATTGTTGCTTGTCCCCAAGCAACTGAAAATCAAATAGGATAAAAAGAAGAGAACATACTATAAATTCCAAACTATCAATGAAACATAGCTCCAATCAGATGAGCGGGACTTGTAGCTTTTTGCCTCTTGAATAGTTTTGGCATCTCGCTTTATTCATTGAAGTTCAGAATGATTGGCATCTATAGGAACTCAGAGTTCAGATAGTGTTATTGATTCTCCTAGTTCAGTATGATGATTCTTGAACACAGCTACTTTATGAGTCTTGGCCGTGGCCCTAAGCACTTTGTTTTCCAGTATTACCACCGGATACATAAATGCCACAGACACATAATTGGGTGAACCTTTTCAGATTGTGACTCAGCTTTGCTAAAGTCCCCAATTAGAGGTGTCCAGGGTTCTTAAGCACACTCTATTTTTTTGCTTTGGACCTCGACTTTAACCGCTCAGTCTCAAGTTTTCACTTGACACCTTCACGCCACAAGCACATAGTTAGGAACAGCTTGGTTTAGCCGCTTAGGCCAGGATTTTATTCCTTTAGGCCCTCCTATCCACTAATGCTCAAAGCCTTGGGATCCTTTTTATTACTCTTGCCTTTTGGTTTTAAGGGTTATTGGCTTTTTGCTCTTGCCTTTTGGTTTTAAGAGCTTTTGGCTTTTTCTACTTGCTTTTTCTTTTTCTTTCTAATTTTTTTTTCGCTATTTTTTTTTTCTACAAGCTTTGTTCTTTGCTGCTTTTTCTTGCTTCAAGAATCATTTTTATGATTTTTCAGATTATCAAATAACATGTCTCCTTGTCATCATTCTTTCAAGAGCCAACATATTTAACATTCTTAAACAACAACTTCAAAAGACATATGCACTGTTCAAGCATTCATTCAGAAAACAAGAAGCATTGTCACCACATCAATATAATTAAACTAAGTTCAAGGACAAATTCGAAACTCATGTACTTCTTGTTCTTTTGAATTAAAACATTTTTCATTTAAGAGAGGTGATGGATTCATAGGACATTCATAACTTTAAGACAAATTTACTAACTACTAATGATCATATAATGAAGACACAAACATGGATAAGCACTTAACATAGAGAAAACGAAAAACAGAGAATGTAAGAACAAGGAATGAGTCCACCTTAGTGATGGTGGCGTTTCCTTCTTGAGGAACCAATGATGTCCTTGAGCTCTTCTATGTCTCTTCCTTGTCTTTGTTGCTCCTTCCTCATTGCTTTTTGATCTTCTCTTATTTCATGAAGGATGATGGAGTGCTCTTGATGTTCCACCCTTAATTGTCCCATGTTGGAACTTAATTCTCCTAAGGAGGTGTTGATTTGCTCCCAATAGTTTTGTGGAGGAAAATACATTTGAGGCATTTCCGGGATCTCATGGTGATGAACTTCATGCGTCTCTTGAGATCCATGAATGGGCTCTCTTGCTTGCTCCATCCTTTTCTTAGTGATGGGCTTCTCTTCCTCAATGGGAATGTCTCCTTTTATGAAAGCTCCAGCTGAGTAACATAGATGGCAAATGAGATGAGGAAAAGCTAGCCTTGCCCCAGGAGAGGCCTTTTCGGCTATTTTGTAGAGTTCAAGGGAGATGACTTCATGAACTTCTACTTCCTCTCCAATCATGATGCTGTGAATCATGATGGCCCGATCCACAGTAACTTCAGATCGGTTGCTAGTGGGGATGATGGAGCGTTGGATGAACTCCAACCATCCTCTAGCCACAGGCTTGAGGTCCAGTCTTCTTAATTGAACTGGCTTGCCTTTGGAGTCAATCTTCCATTGAGCTCCTTCCACACATATGTCCATGAGGACTTGGTCCAACCTTTGATTAAAGTTGACCCTTCTAGTGTAGGGGCGTGCATCTCCTTGCATCATAGGCAAGTTAAACGCCAACCTCACATTTTCTGGACTAAAATCTAAGTATTTCCCTCGAACCATAGTGAGATAATTCTTTGGGTTCGGGTTCTTACTTTGATTATGGTTCCTTGTGATCCATGCATTGGCATAGAACACTTAAACCATTAGGATGCCGACTTGTTGGATGGGTTTTGTTAGAACTTCCCATCCTCTTCATTGGATTTCATGTCGGATTTCTGGATACTCATTTCTCTTGAGCTTGAAAGGGACCTCGGGGATCACCTTTTTCTTGACCACAACATCATAGAAGTGGTCTTGATGGGCTTTGGAGATGAACCTTTCCATCTCCCATGACTCGGAGGTGGAAGCTTTTGTCTTCCTTTTCCCTTTTCTAGAGAATTCTCCGGTCTTAGGTGCCATCAATGGTAATGAAAAAACAAAAAGCTTATGCTTTTACCACACCAAACTTAGAATATTGCTCGCCCTCGAGCCAGAGAAGAAAGAATAGATGAAGAAGAAGAAGAAAATATGGAGGAGAGGGGGGGAGTGTATTCGGCCATAAGCGTGGGATTTGGGTGGGAAATTGATTTTGAATTTTGAAGGTAGGTGGGGTTTATGAGGTAGGTTTATGGGAAAGAGTGGATTGATGTGAGTGGTCAAGTGGTTATAGGGAAGAGAGGTTGAGGTGATAGGTGAAGAGTTTTGGGGAAGAGTGTTTATGGGATTGTGTGAAAGAGGGGTGAGAAGAAGTGAGTGGAGGTAGGTGGGGATCCTGTGGGGTCCACAGATCCTGAGGTGATCCTATGGAGTCCACAGATCCTGAGGTGTTCAAGGATTTACAACCTTGCACCAAATTGGGCATGCAAAATGCCCTTGCACACAACTCTGGGCGTTCAGCGCCAGATTGGTGCTTGTTCTAGGCGTTGAATGCCCATTTGTTGCCCATTTCTGGCGTTGAACGCCAGAACCATGCTTGTTCTGGGCGTTCAGCGCCAGCTCTTCTCCAGGGTGCAATTCTGGCGTTCAAACGCCCAGATGCTGCCCATTTTGGGCGTTCAGCACCAGAACCATGCTCTATTCTGGCGTTGAATGCCAGCCAGATGCTTCTTACTGGCGTTTAAACGCCAGTAAGGTCTTCCTCCAAGGTGTGATTTTTCCTCTGCTGTTTTTGATTCTGTTTTCAATTTTTATATTTATTTTGTGACTCCACATGATCATGAACCTAATAAAACATGAAAGAACAAGAAAAATAGAATTAGATAAATAAAAATTGGGTTGCCTCCTAACAAGCGCTTCTTTAATGTCAATAGCTTGATAGTGGGCTCTCATGGAGCCTCACAGATGTTCAGAGCATTGTTGAGACTCCCCAACACCAAACTTAGAGTTTGGATATGGAAGTTTAACACCAAACTTAGAGTTTGGTTGTGGCCTCCCAACACCAAACTTAGAGTTTGACTGTGGGGGCTCTGGTTGACTCTGTTTTGAGAGAAGCTTTTTATGCTTCCTCTCCATGTTTACAGACGGATGACCTTGAGTAGTAAACACAAGGGAGTCCTCATTCAATTGAAGGACTAGTTCGCCTCTGTCAACATCAATCACAGCTCTTGCTGTGGCTAGGAAGGGTCTTCCAAGGATGATGGATTCATCATCATTCTTCCCAGTGTCGAGGACTATGAAATCAGCAGGGATGTAAAGGCCTTCAACCTTTACTAACACGTCCTCTACTTGTCCATAAGTCTATTTTCTTGAATTGTCTGCCATCTCTAATGAGATTTTAGCAGCTTGCACCCCATAGATTCCCAGTTTCTCTATTACAGAGAGGGGCATGAGGTTTATCCCTGACCCAAGGTCACACAGAACCTTTTCAAAGATCATGGTGCCTATGGTACAAGGTATTAGGAACTTCCCAGGATCCTGTTTCTTCTGAGGCAATGTCAGTTGATCCTGATCACTCAGTTCATTGGTGAACAAGGGAGGTTCATCTTCCCAAGTCTCAATACCAAATAATTTGGCATTCAGCTTCATGATTGCACTAAGAAACTTGACATCTTGCTCTTCAGTAACATCCTCATTCTCTTCAGAAAAGGAGTACTTATCAGAGCCCATGAATGGCATAAGGAGGTTTAATGGAATCTCTATGGTCTCTAGATGAGTCTCATATTCCTTTGGTTCCTCAGAGGGAAACTCCTTATTGATCACTGGATGTCCCAGGAGGTCTTCCTCACTGGGATTCACGTCCTCAACCTCCCTTACAGGTTCGGCCATGGTGGTTGTGTCAATGGCCTTGCACTCTCCTTTTGGATTTTCTTCTGTATTGCTTGGGAGAGTACTAGGAGGGATTGCAGTGATCCTTTTACTCAGCTGGCCCACTTGTGCTTCCAAATTTCTAATGGAAGACCTTGTTTCATTCATGAAACTTACAGTAGCCTTGGACAGATCAGAGACTAAGTTTGCTAAATTAGAGGTATTTTGTCCAGAGTTCTCTGTCTGTTGCTGAGTGGATGATGGAAAAGGTTTACTATTGTTAAACCTATTTCTTCCACCATTATTAAAGCCTTGTTGAGGATTTTGTTGATCCTTCCATGAGAGATTTGGGTGATTTCTCCATGATGGATTATATGTGTTTCCATAAGGTTCACCCATATAATTTACCTCTGCTATTGCAGGATTTTCAGGATCATAAGCTTCTTCTTCAGAAGATGCCTCTTGAGTACTGTTGGATGCAGCTTGCATTCCATTCAGACTCTGAGAAATCATATTGACTTGCTGAGTCAATATTTTATTCTGAGCCAGTATGGCATTCAGAGTATCAATTTCAAGAACTCCCTTCTTCATAGGCGTCCCATTATTCACAGGATTCCTTTCAGAAGTGTACATGAACTGGTTATTAGCAACCATGTCAATGAGTTCTTGAGCTTCTGCAGGCGTTTTCTTTAGGTGAATGGATCCACCTGCAGAAGTATCCAATGACATCTTCGCTAATTCAGATAGACCACCATAGAATATATCCAGGATGGTCCATTTTGAAAGCATGTCAGAAGGACACTTTTTGGTCAGTCCTTTGTATCTCTCCCAAGCTTCATAGAGGGATTCACCTTCTTTCTGTTTGAAGGTCTGAACATCCACTCTAAGCTTACTCAGCTTTTGAGGAGGAAAGAACTTGGCTAAGAAAGCCTTGACCAGCTTATCCCAAGAGTTCAGGCTATCCTTAGGTTGAGAGTCCAACCATACTCTAGCTCTTTCTCTTATAGCAAAAGGGAAAAGCATGAGCCTGTAGACTTCAGGATCTACTCCATTAGTCTTAACAGTATCACATATCTGCAAGAATTCAGTTAAGAACTGAAAAGGATCTTCGGATGGAAGTCCATGAAACTTGCAGTTCTGCTGCATCAGAGAAACTAATTGAGGTTTCAACTCAAAATTGTTTGCTCCAATGGCAGGAGTGGAGATGCTTCTTCCATGTAAATTGGAATTAGGTGCAGTAAAGTCACCAAGCATCCTCCTTGCATTATTATTATTTTCGGCTGCCATCTCCTCTTCTTGTTCGAAAATTTCTGAAAGGTTGTCTCTGGACTGTTGTATTTTAGCTTCTCTTAGTTTCCTTTTCAGAGTCCTTTCAGGTTCTGGATCTGCTTCAACAAGAATATTCTTGTCTTTGTTCCTGTTCATATGAAAAAGAGGGACAGAAAAATAATAATAATAGGGATCCTTTTTACCACAGTATAGAGGTCCCTGTGTGAATAGAAGAAAAGAAGAAGAGAAAATCTGAACTCAGAGAGAGAGAGGGAGTTCGGATTTTTGGTGAGTGATGTGAGGAAGAGATGTTAGTAGATGAATAAACAAATAGAAGAAGATGAGAGGGGGAAGTGAATTTTCGAAAATAATTTTTGAAAAAGAGTTAGTGGTTTTCGAAAATAGTTTTTGAAAAAGGTTAGTAATTTTTGAAATTTTAAAATCAAAAATGAAAATAATTAGTTAATTAAAAAGAAATTTTGAAAAAGAGGGAAGATATTTTCGAAAATTAGAGAGAGAGGGAGTTAGTTAGGTAGTTTTGAAAAAGATAAGAAACAAACAAAAAGTTAGTTAGTTAGTTGAAACAAATTTGAAAATTAATTTTGAAAAGATAAGAAGATAGGGGGTTAGAAAAGATATTTTAAAATCAAATTTTTTTGAAAAAGATATGTTTTAAAAAGATATAATTAAAAAGATATGATTTTAAAAAGATAAGATAAAAAGATATTTTTGAAAAGATATGATTGAAATTAGTTTTGAAAAAGATTTGATTTTTAAAATCACAATTAATGACTTGATTCACAAGAAATCACAAGATATGATTCTAGAACTTAAAGTTTGAATCTTTCTTGACAAGCAAGTAACAAACTTGAAATTTTTGAATCAAACATTAATTGATGATGTTATTTTCAAAAATTATGAGATAAAATTAAGAAAAATATTTTTAAAAAATATTTTTATAATTTTCGAAAATAACTAAGAAAAATGAAAAAGATTTGATTTTTGAAAAAGATTTTGAAAAAGATAAGATTTTTAAATTGAAAATTTGATTTGACTCATAAAAACAACTAGATTTCAAAAATTTTTGAAAAAGTCAAATCTAATTTTTGAAATTTTAAGAGAGAAAAAAAGGGAAAGATATTTTTTTGATTTTTTGAATTTTTATGATGAGAGAGAGAAACATGAAAAATGATGCAATGCATGAAAGTTATGGATCAAAACAATGAATGCATGCAAGAATGCTATGAATGTCAAGATGAACACCAAGAACACTTTGAATGTCAAGATGAACATCAAGAACTTATTTTTGAAAATTTTTATATGCAAAGAAAACATGCAAGACACCAAACTTAGAAATCTTTCATGTTTAGACTCTATGGATGCAAGAATACATATGAAAAACAAGAAAAGACACAAAACAAGAAAACATCAAGATCAAACAAGAAGACTTACCAAGAACAACTTGAAGATCATGAAGAACACTATGAATGCATGAATTTTTTCGAAAAATGCAAAATGAATATGCAATTGACACCAAACTTAAAAATTGACTTAAGACTCAAACAAGAAACACAAAAATATTTTTTTGATTTTTATGATTTTATGATTTTTTTTGTATTTTCTTTTTAAATTTTTTTTAATATCATTTTGAAAACGAAAAATAAGAATTCCAAAAATTTTTAATATGAATTCCAGGAATCTTATGCTCTTTAGTCTAAAGCTCCAATCAAAGAGTCAGGCATGACTTAATAGCCAGCCAAGCTTTAGTATGTAACTCAGACATGACACGCCTGACATTTCCTACCCAGAAGGATTAGATATGGCTTTACAACCAGCCAGACTTCAACATGCTTCATGAAACACTAGAATTCATTCTTAAAAATTATGAAGAAAAATATATTTTTGAAAACATTTTTATTTTAAAACATTCTTTTCGAAAACAAAGGAGAAATTTTTTTGAAAGGTTTTTGAAAAATTTTTGAACACAAAATAAAAAGAAAATTACCTAATCTGAGCAACAAGATGAACCGTCAGTTGTCCAAACTCGAACAATCCCCGGCAACGGCGCCAAAAACTTGGTGCACGAAATTGTGATCTCAGGCAACGGCGCCAGAAACTCTGTACGCACGTCTTAATAAATCGTTTTTCATTCACAACTTCGATCCCACGGAGATTGTTGGTATGAAGCAAGCTATGGTCACTTTGTAAATCTCAGTCAGGCGGATATAAAATAGTTATAGAGTTTTCGAAAATTAATAATAAATAGAAAATAAGGATAGAAATACTTATGTAATTCAGTGGTTAGAATTTCAGATAAGCGTATAGAGATGCATTCGTTCCTCTGAACCTCTGCTTTTTTGCTGTCTTCATCCAATCAATCTTACTCCTTTCCATGGCTGGCTTTATGTAAGGACATCACCGTTGTCAATGGCTACTTTTAATCCTCTCTGGAAAATGGTCCGATGCGCTGTCACTGCATGGCTAATCGTCTGGAGGCACCACCCTTGTCAATGGCTGCATCCCATCCTCTTGTGAAAATGGTCCAAATGCTCTGTCACAGCACGGCTAATCATCTGAGGTTCTCAATCATGCTGGAATAGGATTCACCCTCCTTTTGCGTCTGTCACTACGCCCAGCACTCGCGAGTTTGAAGTTCGTCACAGTCATTCATGAATGCTGCCATCAATCTAGCTTATACCACGAAGATTCTGATTAAGAGATCCAGGAGATACTCATTCAATCTAAGGTAGAACGGAAGTGGTTGTCAGGCACGCATTCATAGGCAATGATGATTATTGTCACGTTCTTCACATTCAGGTTGAAGTGCGAATGAATATCTTAGAAGCGGAATAAGTTGAATTGAATAGAAAACAGTAGTACTTTGCATTAATCTTTGAGGAACAGCAGAGCTCCACACCTTAATCTATGGAGTGCAGAAACTCTACCGTTAAAAATACATAAGTGAAAGGTCCAGGCATGGCCGAATGGCCAGCCTCCAAAACGTGATCACAGGATCAAAAATACAATCTAGGATGTCTAATACAATAGTAAAAAGTCCTATTATTACTAAACTAGTTACTAGGGTTTACAGAAGTAAGTAATTGATGCATAAATCCACTTCTGGGGCCCACTTGGTGTGTGCTTGGGCTGAGCTTGAATGTTACACGTGCAGAGGCTCTTTCTGGAGTTGAACGCCAGGTTGTAACGTATTTTTGGCGTTCAACTCTGGTTTTTGACTTGTTTCTGGCGTTTAACTCCAGACAGCAGCGTAGAACTGGTGTTCAACGCCCTTTTATGTCATCTAAACTCGTTCAAAGTATGGACTATTATACATTGCTGGAAAGCCCTGGATGTATACTTTCCAACGCAATTAGAAGCGCGCCATTTTGAGTTCTGTAGCTCCAGAAAATCCACTTTGAGTGCAGGGAGGTCAGAATCCAACAGCATCAGCAGTCCTTCTTCTACCTCTGAATCTGATTTTTGCTCAAGTCCCTCAATTTCAACCAGAAAATACCTGAAATCACAAAAAACACACAAACTCATAGTAAAGTCCAGAAATGTGAATTTAACATAAAAACTAATGAAAATATCCCTAAAAGTAACCAGATTCTACTAAAAACATACTAAAAACAATGCCAAAAAGCGTATAAATTATCCGCTCATCATGGTCATGTATGGATATTGTAAATTTTGGGATTTATTAATATAATGAACAATTTTTACATTTAATTCCATTTCTTGTTTGAATTTCTTCAATTAATTATCAGCTTTAAAATTTTCCTTTATTAATTTATTTTATTTACCATGTCTCGTATTCGTTCTTATTCCATGTTATTGAAAAATGGCATTCATGTTATGATTTAAAACTCTCAACTTAGCTTGGGAGTTGATTAATTGGAACTCCTTGAGTTGGAATACTCAAGAGTTAATTTGTAATTGGGGATTGCTAGCAAAATCACTCTTCACTGACTCTAATCCTTCCACAGGAAGGGATTAGGACTTGTGAACCTGAGTTAGTCTCACACACTTAACCTTCCTTTGCAACTGCAAGAGGATAACTGAGTGGAAGCAATAACATTTTCTCTTGCACTTGAGAAAAGCCAACAAGGATAGAAACTCCAATTAATTTTCTCTCAGCCAAGGCCTTTTAATTCAAATACATAACATCCATTGCTAATATTCACTACTTTGATTTTTATTTGTTTATCTCTTTGTTCTCAAACCTCAAAAATTTCTCAGAAAATTCCTGATCAATAACTTGCACTCTTTTCTCAACTCATTGGGAAACGACCTGGTAATTTTACTCCCAGTTAATTGATTCTAAATTGTGACAACTCTTTTTAAATTGATAAGTGAAATTTTTGTTGATTAAGAATTGTACTTGCAACGTTATTTTTATTATAAATTATTAATCGGCATTTTTTTGCCCATCAATTTTTGGCGCCGTTGTCGGGGAGTTGCAACAGTGTGCTAAATTATTGGTTGGTGTAAATAATTTTTTTTATTTTACATAATTGCATTTTTCTTTTTTATATTTTATTACCATGAGCTATATGTTTCTTTCATTGAATGACACGATCATTACCGAATCCGAGCTTAGCCGCATTTGATCCTGAGATTGAAAGAACTATTTCACGTATTAGGCGAGCTCGGCGTCGGTTATTCTCCGAAGATGGTGAAGGGGTTTTACCCAATTCACCAGTCTTATCTGAGAATAGGTCTAATGCGTCATTCGAGGAAGAAACTAGTTCCTCCCTTGTTAATTTTGTTGACGCCTCTTCTGTTGATTTGAGTGCTGGAAATATGGCAGAGCCTAGGAGAATCATGCTAAAGAAAGCAGGAGCTCCAGATTTTACACTGCAACCATATCAAGCGCGTCATCCAAACTTGGGTGCAGACTTTGAACTGAAGACCGCTCTGATTAATCTACTGCCCAAGTTCCATTTACCTGCTCAAGAGCCTATCAAGCACCATAGGGATTTTCAGACAGCTTGCTCAACTACTAGGCAGCATGGTGCTGATGAGATTACTGTCTGGCTATACGCCTTCCCATTTTTTCTGGAGGGAAGGCAAAGGAGTGGTTCTACACTCAGCCAGAAGCTGTTGTTACTAACTGAGATCTGCTTAGAAGGGAATTCCTGGACAAGTACTTTCCGACAGAGGTTACTGATAAGCTGAGGAAGGAGATTTCCTGTATCATTCAAGGAGAAGCAGAGACTCTTTATAAGTATTGGGAACGCTTTAGGAATCTCCTAGACTCATGTCCCCACAAGATTGACCAGTTGGTGTTGATTAGCTATTTTAGCCAAGGCATGAAGCCTGGAGATAAGACTTTATTAGATGCTGCGAGCAATAGCTCTCTGATGAAGTACAAGACGGCGACAGAAGCGTGGCAACTGATCACCGATCTAGTTGAGTCTACCCAAAATGCAAACCAAATGACTCATCACCCCAAGGCTATTGCAGAAGTTTCTTCTAGTAGTGAGACTACTGCTCTCACCAAGACTCTAGGAGAGATGACCAACGGACTCAAGCAGCTTCAGCTGAATCAACAACAACCTCCACCTCCTCCACAGCAGCAGTGTCAACAACTAGTCTCTCAAAGAGTGTGTGGAATATGCGCTTTCTATTCTCATTACACTGATAAATGCCCTCAACTCCAACAAGAAGACAACACCTTGGCAACTACCCATAATTTCTACAACCATCTGAATCAAGGGTACTATCAACAAGGCGGCAATTATAACCATGGTGGCAACTACAATCAAGGTTGGCAAGACAACTACAACCAAGGTTGGAGAGATAATTCCAACCAAGGTTGGAGAGACAATTCCAACCAAGGATGGAGGGATAACTAAAACTAAGGAGGAAGAGACAACAGTGGAAATCAAAGGTGGAATAACAATAACTATCAATAAAACCGGAATTAACAGAATCCTCCATACAGAGCACCTCACCAAAGACAAGCCCAAGCACCTCAATTCAACCACCACAAGCCCCTCAAATCACCTACCCTTCCCCTTCCTCTAACCAAGATGAAACACTCCGCTCAGGACAAAAAGAGCTTCAAAATTCACTCACCTCTAGCCTTACCGGTCTTATCTCTACTCTACAAGCTCTTATATCCCGAATGGAACCACCATCTACCCTCCAACAACCAACCTTCAAGCTCTAGTGCACTCCCCTCTCAACCTTTACCCAACCCCAAGGGTGGAATCAACGCCATCACTTTGAGGTCCAGAACTATATTGCAAGAGAGGAGTCCAAAGTAGCCAAGCTCAAGCGAAGATGTCCAAGTTGAAGATGTTGTTGAGGTAGAAGAGGTTGATGAAGAGAATGAGGTACAAGATGCGGGTGGAGAAGGAATTGCTCAACCAAGGAATGGAGTGCCTAAGGAAGATAGTGTTGTGCAAGAAGCCATCCCCATCCCTTTCGCATTGGTAGGAGGAATAAGAAGCAAGTGGAGCTAGACCCCAAAATGGTATAAATCTTCAAAAAGGTTGAGGTAACTATTCCCCTTTTTGATGCTATTCAACAAGTACCTAAATATGCTAAGTTTCTAAAAGATTTGTGCATACATAAGTATAAAATTAATAAATTAGAAACTATTCCTTTAGGTAGCTGATAAACGACCAAAAGCATAGGTTTGAATTTTTCACACTAAAAATAGGATTGACGTTGGAAGTATAGTCCAAACCCAACAATCGATCATCAATCAAATATTATCACAATTTAAACCAAATATAAACCGAGAGTATTTAGCTCCCGGGTCGTCTTCCCTAGGAGTTGCAATGAAATGTAATGTTATTGGCTATGGGAGGAAATGGGGGATTGGGAGATCAAAGTAAGAGAGCAAGAAATGTAAATAGCAAGAAAGTAAATGAGCATGCAAGGAATGTAAATGGCAACTCTTGGCAAGATTTGGGGAATTTAGGATTCTTATCCTAGTTGTGGACCACAAACATGGCAATTGTGTAGAACCAATACAAACTAGTCAATCCTCCTTGAGAATTAGTCAAAAGCATAATTGGTCTCAATCCATAAGTCCTAGTCAACTCACTAATTACTTAGTGAAAGACTAGCGTTAATGGAAACCAAACCAATTAACTATTCTCACACAATGCGGAATGGACATCCACAACTCAATTCCACCCAGACACCTAATTTCTCAACCAAGAGTGTGAAAATTAAACATGCAAGAAATTAAACATCAAAGCAATAAAAGTTAAAGCAATTAAATGCAAGGAAAAAAATGGCAAGAAAGTAACTTAACATGCAAGAAAGTAAATGAAAGCAAGTAAAAGTTAAAGCAATTAAATGCAAAGCAAGGAAAATTAAAGTGCAAGAAACCTCTTGGCAAGTAATTGAAGGCTAAGGCTACCTATCCTAGCCATTGACCACAAACATGGGAATTGTGTGGAATCAATCCAAACTAGTCAGTCCTCCTTGAGAATTAGTCAAAGGTGTAATTGATCTCAATCCATAAGTTCTAGTCAACTCACTAATTACTTAGTGAAAGACTAGCGTTAATGGAAACCAAATCAATTAACTATTCTCACACAATGCGGAATGGACATCAATGACTCAAGGATCACCAAAGTCAACAATTTCAAGCTAAGGGTGGAGAAAAACTAAGTAAAAACTAAGCAAGCATTTTATTAAACACTTGGTGTGCATGAAAATAAAATAATATTAAAATACATTAAAATAATATTCTAAAACTACCAAGCAAGAAAAGTAAAGATAGCAACTCAATAAAGCAATAAATGACAAGAAAACATAAATTTCATTAAATGTAAATTAAAACAAAATGAGTGCTCATAAACATAAAAGGCAACAAAATGAGAAATTGACATGATAAACTAAAGAAATTAAAACAAGAGAACAAAGAAAGGTAGAAGAAACTAGATTAAAAACAAGAATTAAACATGGAAATGACAAGAAATTAAACTAAGGGACCCTAATTCTAGAGAGAGGGGGAGCTTCTCTCTCTAGAGAACAACCTACATAATACTAATCTAACCCTAATTCTCCCCCCTTCACATGAAGTAAGGCCTTCCTTCATATAGCACTCAATCAGCTTCAGAAAGTCCCAAAATTGGGCCCTGGAGGCCCAAGAATCGCCTCCAGTGATTTGCAATAAATGAGTCACGTGCTGGGACGTGTGCGGACGCACAGGTGCGTGCGTCCGCACACATGCTGATTTTCATCTTGTGTGTACGCACAGGTTGTCATGCGTACGCACACATGGTTTTATGGCTTTTGTGCGTATGCACAGGTGGTTGTGTGAACGCACACTCCAATGTGTGCTTCTTCTTTGTTTTCTTCATGTTTTCTCCCTTTGTGCATGCTTCCTTCCACTTTTTCCTTGCCAAACTTGCCGCTAGGACCTAAAATCACTCAACAATCATGTCATGGTATCGAATGGCATAAAAGTGGGATAAAAGTGATTAAAATAAGCATAAAATAGCATGTTTTCACATTTAGGCACAATTAAGGGAGAGAACACAAAAGCATGCTATTTGGATGAATAAATATGGGTTTAAATAATGAAATCCATTCAAATCAAACCAAAATATATTGGAAAATATGGACTCATCAATTTTTCCACACTTAAACAATAGCGTGTCCTCATGCTAATCACAATTAAAGGAGAAGTATAAAGAGGGAAAGCAATTTATTTAATGCAACTAACTACATGCATGCAACTATACTAAATACTATCTATCTATATCTATACTATACTTCCTATTGAGTTTGGTAAAAACAAACAAAAGGATCTCAATCAATCTATAGTACAAACTTAGGGCCAAGACAAGAAAATATAGCAATATAATAAATGTCCCAAAGATTTGATTTGAAATTCTCAAAATTTAATTCAACAACTTGCAAGAAGATACAATATAAGAGATGGAATCATATAATTGAGCGATTAAACCTCTCACCGGATGTGTTTACACTCTAATCGCAGTGTTTAGGGCTTAATCACTCAATCCTCCTTTAATCATGTTTTCAAAAATTTGTAATTCATCTAACAATCAACTAATATTTGATGAATGAATGCAAATATCATGAGGACTTTTGAGGGTTGTAATGGGGCTAGGGTAAGGGTAGGACTAATATAGTTAAGTGGACTAGAAAATTGGATCTTTGATTAGCTCAAGTATCCCACCTAATCCTATATCAACCTATTTACATGACAAAACAACCTAACTTCCCATCCATTTATTTTCTCACATTCACTCATGCATTTTCTTTTCAATTCACACACATATGCATCCTTTATTTAAATTTTTATTATCATTTCTTTTTCTTTTCTTTTCATTCTTTCTCTCTTTTTTTTATCATCACAAAGAATATGCATATGTTTTAAATGATGAATGCATGAGTGATTACCCATTTTTTTCCAAATTTTCAATATGAGAACCCAAAACACTTACTACCAATTTTTCCACAAATTCCCCCACACTTGATTAACACACACACTCAAACCCAAGCTAATCAAAGATACAATCAATGGACATAATGATTTTTCACTTAGGGTGAATGATGTGCTTATAATAAGAACCAAGGGGAATTAAAGGCTCAAAAAGTGGTTTACAAAGATAGATGCAAGGGTTGGCTATATGGGTTAGTGAGCTATACAAAGATGGCCTCAATCATACTAAATGCATTCAAAACAACAAGTATAGGACATAAAGATTAAAGCAAATCTAAGATTACAATCATAAAAGTAGTTTATCACACAAGAATAAAATTTGTGGTTGAAGATGTGCAACCACACAATTAAAGCTCAAATCTCATTTGGTAATTTGTTCAAGCTCTTTTCTATGTTCCTTAAAAAGATACTTCAAGCAAGTTCAAAAATAATTTCCAAATTTAATCAATGGAATTCCGAAAAAGAGATTTCTTGAAAATTCCTTATTGTTTCACCAAACTTATTCAATCTAACATGCAACATACAAATATTTACTATCATATAACTATAAGCATTAAAGGAATATATACAAACAAACCAAACCAAATGCAAATAAGAACAAAAATTTGTAAAAATTAAGGAAAAAGAACAAAAAGAATATTGCAAAGTGTCTAGGAAAAGAAATTTTACCCCCCTTGAAGTTGGCGATCCTCCCCTGACGATCGGTTTTTCTATCGGTAAAGAAATATAAAAATATGATCGCGTTGTAAGTATAGCTTCTAAACCAACAGAAAATCCTTTCGTACAAACGTTTTGGTTGTCACAAGTAACAAACCCCTTTAAAATTGATAACCGAAGTATTTAAACCTCGGGTCGTCTTCTCAAGGAACTGCAGGGAGGTGTTCTTATTATTGGTTATGAGTTTTGTAAATTGGGGGTTTTGAAAGTAGGGAACAAGTAATTTAAATGACAAGTAAAATAAATAAATAACTGTAAAATAAACTCTTGGCAAGGTATGAAAATTCGGAAGTCCTATCCTACTTACTCCTATGAGAATTGAAGTTAATCCCACTTAGTTAACCTTTACGAAAGCAAGGGAAAGTCAAGTGAACTAATTAGTTAGATTCCCAAGTCCTAGCCAACTCCTAAGGAATTCCAGTCAATTAGTCGACATAACAACCAATCATGATAAGTTGATAACTCAAGAGCCTCTAGTTAATCAATTAAAGCCAAGAATATAAAAAGCTAAACAAGAATCATAAATTTGAAATACCTCAATTGCATTAATAAGAGAAAATCAATCTAAACATAGAGAGTTCATAAGCCAATTTGGCAACATAAGTAATTAAATGTGAGCTTTAAAGTATCTGAAAGAAAAAGAGGAATATAAAGTAAAAGAAATATTGAACCTGATGAAGAGTTGAAATCCTAAATCCTTTAAGAGGAATCCTAATCCTAAAACCTAAGAGAGAGGAGAGAACCTCTCTCTCTAAAAACTACATCTAAATCATGAAAAGTGAATAATTGAAGGCCTCTCTATGAATGGATGCATTCCCCCACTTTATAACCTCTAATCTGTACTTTCTGTACTTGGATTTGGGCCAAAAAGGGCTTCAGAAATCGCTGGGAGCGTTTTCTGCAGATTCTGGTGCATGGCGTCTGTCACGCGTCCACGTGGGTCACGCGGTCGCGTCATCTGGGAGTTTTCCTTATCACGCATTCGCTTCACTCACGCGTACGCGTCATCTGCGCTCTGCTCAAGGCACGCGTCCGTGTCAGTCACGCGTTCGCGTCACTGTCTTTTCGCACTGGGCATGCGGACGCGTCATCCATGTGTTCGCGTCGCTGCCAGTTTCTTCAAAAACTCCATTTTGTGCTTTCCTTCCAGTTCTGTATGTTTCCTTTCCATCCTTTAAGTCATTCCTGCCTTAGGAGATCTAAAACTACTTAACACACAAATCACGGCATTGAATGGTAATAAAGGGTAATTAAAATTGATAATTTTTAAGCATAGGAAACATGTTTTTCACATATATCACATAATAAGGAAGGGAAAGTAAAACCATGCAATTTACATGAATAAGTGAGTGAAGGATTGAATAAATCACTTAAATTGAGCACAAAATACATCATAAAATATGGGTTTATCAACCTCCCCACACTTAAACAATAGCAAGTCCTTATGCTAAGCTCAAGAGAAGCTATAATGGAGTGAAGAGGAATGGTAAAATGTATGAAATGCAATCCTATCTATATGAATGCAACTAAATGCAAAATGTTTCTACCTACTTGGTGAAAAGTAAATAAACCTTTCAAGAACAAACATGAACTGGATTTCACTAATTCAAATCATAAAAATGAAGTACAAAAAGACTTGCAGAAGAAAATAGCTCATGAAAGTCGGGAACAAAGAATCGAGCATCGAACCCTCACTGGAAGTGTATACACTCTAATCACTCATGTGTTTAAGGTTTCGATTCTCTCAATTCTCTACTAACCTTGCTTTCTAAGGCTTGCTCTTCATCTAACAAACAACAAAAATTTAATGCACAGATACTGGTGTGCGAAATCGTGATCATTCCATTCCTTGGTAATGGCGCTAAAAACTCAATACGCACGTTCATGATCTTATATCTGTTTCACAACTTCGTACAACTAACCAGCAAGTGCACTGGGTCATCCAAGTAATAAACCTTATGTGAGTAAGGGTCGATCCCACGGAGATTGTCGGCTTGAAGCAAGCTATGCTCACCTTATAAATCTCAGTCAGGCGGATTCAAATGTATTAAGAGATTATAGTGGATGAAAATAAATAAAATATAAAATAGGATAGTGGTACTTATGTAATTCATTGGTGAGAATTTCAGATAAGCGTATAGAGATGCTTTCGTTCCTCTGATCTCTGCTTTCCTGCTGTCTTCATCCAATCAATCCTACTCCTTTCCATGGCAAGCTTTATGTTGGGCATCACCGTTGTCAATGGCTACATCCCATCCTCCTGTGAAAATGGTCCAATGCACTGTCACTGCATGGCTAATCATCTGTCGGTTCTCGATCATACTGGAATAGGATTTACTATCCTTTTGTGTCTGTCACTACGCCCAGCACTCGCGAGTTTGAAGCTCGTCACAGCCATCCCTTCCCAGATCCTACTCGGAATACCACAGACAAGGTTTAGACTTTCCGGATCTCAGGAATGGCCATCTATGGGTTCTAACTTATACCATGAAGACACTAATAACTCGGTCTCGGTCCCCTGTATTAGATATCCAAGAGATATCCATTAAATCTAAGGTAGAACGGAAGTGGTTGTCAGGCACGCGTTCATAAGTTGAGAATGATGATGACTGTCACGATCATCACATCCATCATATTGAAGTGCGAATGAATATCTTAGAAGCGGAATAAGTTGAATTGAATAGAAAAACAGTAGTACTTTGCATTAATCCTTGAGGAACAACAGAGCTCCACACCTTAATCTATGGTGTGTAGAAACTCTACCATTGAAAATTGGTACACGAATTGTGAATCACACTTTTCACAACTCGTACCACTAACCAGCAAGTGCACTGGGTCGTCCAAGTAATACCTTACGTGAGTAAGGGTCGAATCCCACGGAGATTGTTGGTTTGAAGCAATCTATGGTTATCTTGCAATTCTTAGTCAGGAAGTCAATTGTATTTATCAGTTGAATTGCGAATGAACAAGAGAGCATGGGTTAAAGGTTACTTGTTATGCAATAATGGAGAATATGTTGGAGTTTTGGAGATGCTTTGTCTTCTGAATCTCTGCTTTCCTTTGTCCTCTGATTCATGCACGCACATCCTTCTATGGCAAGCTGTGTGTTGGGGCATCACCGTTGTCAATGGTTACATCCCCTCCTCTTGTGAAAATGGTCCAAATGCTCTGTCATAGCACGGCTAATCATCTGAGGTTCCCGATCATGCTGGAATAGGATTCACCCTCCTTTTGCGTCTGTCACTACGCCCAGCACTCGCGAGTTTGAAGCTTGTCACAGTCATTCAATCCCTGAATCCTACTCGGAATACCTCAGACAAGGTTTAGACTTTCCGGATTCTCATGAATGCCGCCATCAATCTAGCTTATGCCACGGAGATTCTGATTAAGGAATCTAAGAGATATTCATTCAATCTGATGTGGAACGGAGGTGATTGTCAGACACACGTTCATGGATTGAGAAAGGTGATGAGTGTCACTAATCATCACCTTCTCCATAGTTAGGCGCGAATGGATATCTTAGATAGGAACACGCATGTTTGAATGGAAAACAGAACTACTTGCATTAATTCATTGAGACACAACAGAGCTCCTCACCCCAACAATGGAGTTTAGAGACTCATGCCATCAAAGAGTACAAAGTTCAGATCTGAAAAATCATGAGATACAAAATAAGTCTCTAAAAGTTGTTTAAATACTAAACTAGTAGCCTAGGTTTACAGAAAAATGAGTAAACTATAGCAGATGATATAGAGATCCACTTCTGGGGCCCACTTGGTGTGTGCTGGGGCTGAGACTTAAGCAATTCACGTGCATAAGGCCATTTTGGGCGTTCAACGCCAGGTTTGGATCCATTTCTGGCGTTGAACTCCAACTTTTAATCCTTTTCTGGCGCTGGACGCCAGAATTGGGCAGAGAACTGGCGTTGAACGCCAGTTTACGTCATCTATCGTTGAGCAAAGTATGGACTATTATATATTGCTGGAAAGCCCTGGATGTATAATTTCCAACGCAATTGAAAGCACGTCATTTCGAGTTCTGTAGCTCCAGAAAATTCACTTTGAGTGCAGGGAGGTCAGAATCCAACAGCATCAGCAGTCCTTTTTCAGCCTGAATCAGATTTTTTCTCAGTTCCCTCAATTTCAGCCAGAAAAATACCTAAAATTACAGAAAAACACACAACTCATAGTAAAGTCCAGAAATATGAATTTTTCCTAAAAACTAATGAAAATAAACTAAAAACTAACTAAAACATACTAAAAACTATATAAAATTAACCCCAAAAAGCGTATAAAATATCCGCTCATCACAACACCAAACTTAAACTGTTGCTTGTCCTCAAGCAACTAGACAAATAAAATAGAAGACTAATAGGTTGAGAAGCAATAATATCTCAGAGTTTTTAAGTGAAGCTCAGATTCTAATTAGATGAGCGGGACTAGTAGCTTTTTGCTTCCGAACAGTTTTGGCATCTCACTTTATCCATTGAAGCTCAGAGTGATTGGCATCTATAAGAACTTAGAATTCAAATAGTGTTATTGATTCTCCTATTTCAGTATGATGATTCTTGAACACAGCTATTCTTGAACACTCTTCTTTCTGCTTTGGACCTTGACTTTAACCGCTCAGTCTCAAGTTTTCACTTGACACCTTCACGCCACAAGCACATGGTTAGGGACAGCTTGATTTAGCCGCTTAGGCCAGAATTTTATTCCCTTAGGCCCTCCTATCCACTGAGGCTCAAAGCCTTGGGATCCTTTTTATTACCCTTGCCTTTTGATTTTAAGGGCTATTGGCTTTTTCTGCTTTTTGTTCTCTTCCTTTTTTTTTGCTGCTTTTTCTTGCTTCAAGAATCATTTTTTATGATTTTTCAAATTATCAATAACATGTCTCATGTTCACCATTCTTTCAAGAGCCAACATATTTAACAGTCTTAAACAACAAATTCAAAAGACATATGCACTGTTCAAGCATTCATTCAGAAGACAGAAAGTATTGCCACCACATGTAACTAATTAGAATTTCTCTTATTAAAACTCGAAATTTTATTGCCTCTTATTCAAAAGATCTACTATTTTATTCATGTTTGCTGATGATGAGAAAAATAAACTATGGCTTAATTGGAGATAAAATCAAAATAGATACTAATTACTACTATATGACTCCTAAGGTGAACTTCTATAACGACACTATCACAGAGTTAAAGCAGAAATTGGAATTTAACAACCTTAGTTATGGGAAACGGGTGTTCCTCGGATCTTTGGGGTGTTTGGTCCTTCAAGAGATAACTTCTGGCGCTTCAAGTCCCTCAAGTCACGCCCTTGCTCCTCTTGTTCTTTAAACATATAGGTGAGAATTTGACTGTGCTCCTTCTGTTCTTTTATTATTTGTTCCATAGCTTCCCGTATCTTGGTAACAGACGTCTCAAGATACTCCCAGTATTCAGATTGAGGGATTTCTGGGAGAGATTCCTGTGTTTTCTTCTTGATGGGATCATCCTGTGCTTATTGTTTTTCCATTGATGCTTTGGTGATTGGTTTCTCAACTGAGATATACTCAGTTATTCCCATCCTTACCCCAACGTCCTTGCAGAGCAGAGAAATCACGTTTGGATAAGCCAACCTGGCTTCTTTAGAATTTTTGTTAGCAATTTTGTAGAGTTCAGCTGAGATCAGCTGATAAACTTCCACTTCTTTTCCCATCATGATGCAATGGATCATCACTGCTCTTTTAACTGTGACTTCAGAACGGTTGCTAGTAGGCAACAGAGAATGCCCAATGAAGTCCAGCCATCCTCTGGCGACTGGTTTGAGATCTTCTCTCTTGAGTTGATTTGGGACACCCTTTGTGTTGGTGGTCCACCTGGCTCCAGGGATACATATGTCCTCTAGAATCTTATCCAGGCCCTTGTCTGTTCTCATAATTCTCCTATTGAAGGAGTCTGGATCATCTTTCAGCTGAGGTAGCTTTAAGATCTCTCTGATCTTGTCAGGGGTGGTATGAACAATCTTTCCTCTGACCATGGTCCGATATTCATAGAAAGCAGTTCCAGATAGTTTTTGCTTGTCAGTCTGCCACATATTAGCATAGAACTCCTGGATCATATTCCTTCCCACCTTCGTTTCAGGATTAGTTAGGACTTCCCAGTTCCTGATTCGAATTTGCTCCTGGATCTCCGGATATTCATCTTCTTTCAGATCCAATCTAACTTCCGGGATCACTGATCTCAGACCCATTATTTTGTTATAATGGTCTGAATGTTCTTTAGATAAGAACTTCCCTTGATTCCAAAGTGGTTTTGGAACACTCTCTTTCTTGCCTCTTGGAGTGGGTTGTTTTCCTTTAGGAGCCATGATCTTAGTGATCACGGATAAACACACCAAACTTAGAGGTTTGCTTGTCCTCAAGCAAAAGAAAAGAAAGGAGAGGGAAAGAAGGAGAGCTAGGTGCAATTGTTGATGGAAGGGGAGGGAGGCCGAACCCAAATTTAAAGGGAGGGAGGGTGGGTTTTCGAAAAAAGAGATAAAGATATGATAAAAAGATTGATTTGGAAAAGATAAGATAGAAGATATGATAAGAGAGGATATAGTTTAAAATTGAAAAGATATGAAAGATTTTTGAAAAAGATAAATCTAGATTTTGAAAAAGATAATGTGGAGATTTGAAAAAGATATTAGTTGGAAAAAAAATTAGATTTGTTTTGAAAATAGGATTTGAAAAGAGTTGGATTGAATTTGCAAAGAGGCTTGGTGCTTATGGATTAAGATACATTTGATATTTTTAAAGTAGGATTTTTAGAAATTAGGGATTTTAGAAATCAGGGTCCTTAACATGTTTATGCAAGAAATCAGGAATTGAAGTATGAAAATCAAGATTAGAATGAAAAAATATGAAGAAAAATGAGTTTGCCTCCTCCCTGCCATCCTGGCATTTGAACGCCCAAACACTGCCTGTTTTAGGCGTTCAACGCCCAAATGCTGATCTCCTGGGCGTTCAACACCCAGTTGTTGCCCTTTTCTGGCGTTGAACGCTAGATTGCTACCCTTATTGGCGTTCAGCGCCCACTGGCTGTCCCTTTTGGGCGCTGAACGCCCAAAATAGGCTCTTACTGGCGTTTTCTTGCCAGTGAGCTCTTTTTCTCTGTTTTGTGTGCAGATTCCTTCTGTAACCCTGTGAACTTATACAATTGATTATTTACCTTGTCATCAATGAACTCTATATAAAAAAAATAGAAATAGGGCAAAATTCTTAGAGGATTGATGCCCCATGGCTGGGTTGCCTCCCAGCAAGCACTTCTTTATTGTCTTTAGCTGGACCTTGCTGAGCTTTTAGTCTAGCTTCAGCCTTGAGCACTCTTGCTCAATGTTGCCTTCAAGATAGTGTTTGATTCTCTGTCCATTGACAATGAACCTCTTATTAGAATCAATATCTTGAAGCTCCACATAACCATATGGTGATACACTTGTAATCACGTATGGTCCCCTCCACCGGGATTTCAATTTCCCGGGGAATAGCCTGAGTCTAGAGTTGAACAGCAGAACCTTCTGTCCTGGCTCAAAGATTCTAGATGACAGCTTTCTGTCATGCCACTTTTTTTATTTCTCTTTATAAAGCTTGGTATTTTCGAAAGCTGTGAATCTGAATTCCTCTAGCTCATTTAGCTAGAGAAATCTTTTTTCTCCTACTAATTTGGCATCAAAGTTTAGGAATCTGGTTGCCCAGTAGGCTTTATGTTGCAGTTCCACGGGCAGGTGACATGCCTTACCATACACAAGTTGGTATGGAGAGGTCCCTATAGGGGTCTTGAATGCTATTCTGTAAGCCCACAGAGCATCATCCAAGCTCCGTGCCCAATCCTTTCTATGGGTACTTACTGTCCGTTCTAGGATTCTCTTTAATTCTCTGTTAGAGACTTCAGCTTGCCCATTAGTTTGTGGATGATATGGAGTAGCCACCTTATGGCGAATTCCATACCGAACCATGGCAGAGTAAAGCTGTTTATTGCAGAAGTGAGTGCCCCCATCACTGATGAGTACTCTAGGGACACCAAACCTGATAAAGATGTTTCTGGAGGAACTTCAGCACTGTTTTAGTATCATTGGTGGGTGTGGCAATGGCCTCAACCCATTTTGATACATAGTCAACTGCCACCAGAATATAAGTGTTTGAGTATGATGGTGGGAAAGGTCCCATGAAGTCAATTCCCTATACGTCAAATAACTCAATTTCCAAGATTCCTTGTTGAGGCATGGCGTAACCATGAGGCAGATTACCAGCTCTTTGGCAACTGTCACAGTTACGTACAAACTCTCGGGAATCTTTATAGAGTATGGGCCAATAGAAGCCACATTGGAGGACCTTGGTGGCTGTTCGCTCACCTCCGAAATGGCCTCCATATTGAGATCCGTGGCAATGCCACAGGATCCTCTGTGCTTCTTCTCTAGGCACACACCTACGGATTATTCCGTCTGCACATCTCTTAAAGAGATAAGGTTCATCCCACAAGTAGTACTTTGCATCAGTAATTAATTTTTTTTTTGTATCCTGTTGTACTCTTTGGGTATGAACCTTGCAGCTTTATAGTTTGCAATATCGGCAAACCATGGTATTTCCTGAATGGCAAATAAATGCTCATCTGGAAAAGTCTCAGAGATCTCAAGAGAGGGGAGGGGCGTCCCTTCTACTGGTTCTATCCGGGACAGATGATCAGCCACTTGGTTCTCTGTCCCTTTTCTGTCTCTTATTTCTATATCAAACTCTTGCAGAAGCAACACCCATCTGATGAGCCTGGGTTTTGAATCCTGCTTTGTGATTAGATATTTAAGAGCAGCATGATCAGTATACACAATCACTTTTGATCCTACTAAGTATGATCTGAACTTGTTAATGGCGTAAACCACTGCAAGTAATTCTTTTTCTGTGGTTGTGTAATTTTTCTGGACATCATTTAGAACGCGACTAGCGTAATAAATGACATGCAGAAGCTTGTCATGCCTCTGTCCCAACACTGCACCAATGGCATGATCACTGGCATCACACATTAGCTCAAATGGTAATGTCCAGTCTGGTGCAGAAATAACTGGTGCTGTGACCAGCTTAGCTTTCAGCGTTTCAAACGCCTGCAGGCATTCTGTGTCAAACACAAATGGCGTGTCAGCAGCTAGCAGATTGCTTAGAGGTTTTGCGATTTTTGAAAAATCCTTTATAAACCTCCTATAGAATCCTGCATGCCCCAGAAAGCTTCTGATTGCCTTAACATTGGCAGGTAGTGGTAATTTTTCAATTACCTCTATTTTTGCTTGATCCACCTCTATTCCCTTGTTTGAGATTTTATGCCCAAGAACAATCCCTTCAGTCACCATGAAGTGACATTTTTCCCAGTTTAAAACTAGGTTGGTCTCTTGGCATCTTTTTAGAACAAGTTTCAGGTGATCAAGACAGGAGCTGAATGAGTCTCCATATACTGAGAAGTCATCCATGAAGACTTCCAGAAATGTTTCCACCATATTAGAGAAAATAGAGAGCATGCATCTCTGGAAGGTTGCAGGCGCATTACACAGCCCAAATGGCATCCTTCTATAAGTAAACACTCCAAATGGACATGTGAATGCTGTTTTCTCTTGATCTTGAGGATCTACTGCAATCTGGTTATAGCCTGAGTAGCCGTCCAAAAAGCAGTAATAATCATGACCTACTAGTCTTTCTAGCATCTGGTCTATGAATGGTAAAGGAAAATGATCCTTTCTGGTGGCTGTATTGAGCCTTCTGTAGTCAATACACATGCGCCACCCTGTAACTGTTCTTGTAGGAATCAGTTTATTTTTTTCATTATGAATCACTGTCATGCCTCCTTTTTTTGGGACGACTTGGACAGGGCTCACCCAGGGGCTATCAGAAATAGGATAAATAATCCCAGCCTCTAGTAATTTGGTGACCTCTTTCTGCACCACTTCCTTCATGGCTGGGTTTAGCCGTCTCTGTGGTTGAACCATTGGTTTAGCATTATCCTCCAATAAGATTTTGTGCATGCATCTAGCTGGGCTTATGCCCTTAAGGTCACCTATAGACCATCCAAGAGCTGTCTTGTGTGTCCTTAGCACTTGAATAAGTGCTTCCTCTTCCTGTGAATTTAAAGTAGAGCTTATGATCACTGGAAAAGTGTCACCTTCTCCCAGAAATGCATATTTCAAGGATGGTGGTAATGGCTTGAGCTCGGGTTTAGGAGGTTTTTCCTCTTCCAGAAGAGATTTCAGAGGCTCTTTCATGTCCTCTGAATCCTCCAAATCAGGCTGAACATCTTTAAAGATGTCTTCCAACTCCGATTCGAGACTCTCAGCCATGTTGATCTCTTCTACCAAGGAGTGAATAAGATCAACTTTCATGCAGTCTGTTGATGTGTCTGGATGCTGCATGGCTTTGACAGTGTTCAACTTAAACTCATCATCATTGACTCTCAGGGTTATTTCCCCCTATTGGACGTCAATGAGGGATCGTCCAGTTGCTAGGAAGGGTCTTCCTAGAATGAGAGTAGCACTCTTGTGCTCCTCCATTTCCAGCACAACGAAGTCAGTGGGAAAGGCAAATGGCCCAACCCTGACAATCATGTCTTCAATCACGCCTGATGGGTATTTAGTGGAGCCATCAGCAAGTTGGAGACATATCCGGGTTGGTTTAACTTCTTCAGTTAAACCAAGCTTTCTGATAGTGGATGAAGGTATTAGGTTGATGCTTGCCCCAAGATCGCATAAAGCTGTCTTGGTGCAATTACCTTCTAATATGCATGGTATCAGAAAACTCCCAGGGTCTTTAAGCTTTTCAGGAAAGCTCTTCAGAATGACTGCACTGCATTCTTCAGTGAGGAGAACTCTTTCTGTTTCTCTCCAATCCTTTTTATGACTCAAGATGTCTTTCATGAACTTGGCATAAGAAGGTATTTGCTCAAGTGCTTCTGCAAATGGAATCTTTATTTCAAGAGTCCTGAGGTAATCTACAAAGCGAGCAAATTGCTTATCCTGCTCCTCTTTCCGGAGTTTTTGAGGATAAGGTATCTTGGCTTTATATTCCTCAACCTTAGTTGCTGCAGGTTTATTGCCTACAGAAGTGGTTGAAGAAGCCTTCTTAGAGGGGTTGTTATCAGCATTTGTGTGTGTCTGATCCCTCACTGGCAATTGAGTGCCAGGGTTAGAAGCTGGAGTGAAATTGGACGCCAGCTCCTTAGCTGTTCCTAGCGTCTGAACGCCAAAACTTTGCCCATTTTGGGCGTTTAGCGCCAGATCTTGCCCATTTTGGGCGTTCAACACCAGATCCTTGCCTATTTCTGGCGTTGAACGCCAGTCCTGCCTTGTTTCTGGCGTTGAACGCCAGTCCTGAACATGGTCTAGGCGTTCAGCGCCAGCCTTCCACCAAATTTCTGGCGTTTTGGTTCCAGAATTACTTTTCCCTGGGCTCTTACTGTCCTCAGGTGAATTTTGGGTGGTTTGCTCATTTCTTAGCTTTTTGCTGCCTTGAGGTGGGGTATTTAATGTTTTTCCACTTCTTAATTAAACTGCTTGGCATTCTTCTGTTATTTGCCTTGACAGCTGCTGCTTTGTTTGCTTAAACTGTTCTTCCATATGTATAGTAGCCATCCTTGTCTCTTGTAGTCTATCTTTGAATTCGGCTAACTGCTTTGTTAGAAAGTCCAATTGCTGATTGAATTCAGCAGCTTGTTTTACAGGACTGAGTTCAGTAGTTACTGTCTTAACCTCTTCTTTCATGGAAGGGTCACTGCTTAGGTACAGATGCTGATTCCTGGCAACTGTATCAATGAGCTCTTGAGCCTCTTCGATTGTCTTTCTCATGTGGATAGATCCACCAGCTGAGTAATCTAGAGACATCTGAGCTCCTTCTGCAAGCCCATAGTAGAAGATGTCTAACTGAACCCACTCTGAAAACATTTCAGAGGGGCATTTTCGTAGCATCTCTCTGTATCTCTCCCAGGCATCATAAAGAGATTCATTATCTCCTAGTTTAAAGCCTTGGATGTCCAACCTTAGTTGTGTCATCCGTTTTGGGGGAAAGTATTGATTCAGGAATTTTTCTGTCAGCTGTTTCCATGTCCTTATGCTGGCCTTAGGTTGGTTATTCAACCACCTCTTAGCTTGATCTTTTACAGCAAATGAAAACAGTAATATTCTGTAGACATCCTGATCTATTTCTTTATCATGTACTGTGTCAGCAATCTATAGAAACTGTGCCAGAAACTCTGTAGGTTCTTCCTGTGGAAGACCGGAATACTGGCAACTTTGCTGCACCATGATAATGAGCTGAGGATTCAACTCAAAGCTACTGACTCCAATGGAGGGTATGCAGATGCTACTCCCATATGAAGCAGTAGAGGGGTTAGAATAAGACCCCAGAGTCCTCCTGGACTGTTCATTTCCGCTTAGGTCCATGATGGAGAAAGGGAGATGATGTAAAATAGAGAAAAATATTTTTTATTTATTTATTTATTTATTTATTTATTTCGAAAATGAAATAAATTAAAATAAAATAAATAAAAATAGGTGAAGATTTTCGAGAAAAATTGAGGGGAGAGAAAGTGGTCAGGGAGTTTTGAAAAAGATATGATTTGGAAAAGATTTTATATTTTGAAAAAAAAATCTGAATTTTAGAAATAAATTTCGAAAATTTGTTTTAGAAATAGAGAAAAAAGATATTTTTGAATTTAGTGAGGAAAGAGAAAAACAATAAAATAGCTCAAGATTTAAAATTTTTAGATCTAATGCTCCTAGTTTTCGAAGATTTTTGGAGGGAAAACGCCAAGGAACACCAAACTTAAAAATTTTTAAGATCAAGACACAAGGAAAACTCAAGAACACTTTGAAGACTCACAAGAACACAAGAACATGAAGGAAGAACACCAAACTTAAAATTTTTAGAAAACCAAACTAAAATTTTTGACCAACACAGAAAAATCAACAAGAAAACACCAAACTTAAAGTTTGGCACAGGATTTAATAGAAAAATTATTTTTGAAAAAGATTTTTAAAAAAGAGAAAATAAGGATTCTAAAATTTTAACATGACAATAATAAGAGACTCTAAACAAAAAAAGAGAAATTTTTCCTAATCTAAGCAACAAAATAAACCGTCAGTTGTCCAAACTCGAACAATCCCCGACAACGGCACCAAAAACTTGGTGCACGAATTGTGAATCACACTTTTCACAACTCGTACCACTAACCAGCAAGTGCACTGGGTCGTCCAAGTAATACCTTACGTGAGTAAGGGTCGAATCCCACGGAGATTGTTAGTTTGAAGCAATCTATGGTTATCTTGCAATTCTTAGTCAGGAAGTCAATTGTATTTATCAGTTGAATTGCGAATGAACAAGAGAGCATGGGTTAAAGGTTACTTGTTATGCAATAATGGAGAATATGTTGGAGTTTTGGAGATGCTTTGTCTTCTGAATCTCTGCTTTCCTTTGTTCCTTGATTCACACACGCACGTCCTTCTATGGCAAGCTGTGTGTTGGGACATCACCGTTGTCAATGGTTACATCCCCTCCTCTTGTGAAAATGGTCCAAATGCTCTGTCACAGCACGGCTAATCATCTGAGGTTCCCGATCATGCTGGAATAGGATTCACCCTCCTTTTGCGTCTGTCACTACGCCAAGCACTCGCGAGTTTGAAGCTCGTCACAGTCATTCAATCCCTCAATCCTACTCAGAATACCACAGACAAGGTTTAGACTTTTCGGATTCTCATGAATGCCGCCATCAATCTAGCTTATGCCACAGAGATTCTGATTAAGGAATCTAAGAGATATTCATTCAATCTGATGTGGAACGGAGGTGATTGTTAGACACACGTTCGTGGATTGAGAAAGGTGATGAGTGTCACTAATCATCACCTTCTCCATAGTTAGGTGCGAATGGATATCTTAGATATGAACACGCATGTTTGAATGGAAAACAGAACTACTTGCATTAATTCATTGAGACACAGTAGAGCTCCTCACCCCCAACAATGGAGTTTAGAGACTCATGCCGTCAAAGAGTACAAAGTTCAGATCTGAAAAATCATGAGATACAAAATAAATCTCTAAAAGTTGTTTAAATACTAAACTAGTAGCCTAGGTTTACAGAAAAATGAGTAAACTATAGCAGATGGTATAGAGATCCACTTCTGGGGCCCACTTGGTGTGTGCTGGGGCTGAGACTTAAGCAAT
This sequence comes from Arachis hypogaea, assembly GCF_003086295.3. Classification (NCBI taxonomy): domain Eukaryota; kingdom Viridiplantae; phylum Streptophyta; class Magnoliopsida; order Fabales; family Fabaceae; genus Arachis; species Arachis hypogaea. The sequence goes on from NC_092055.1 coordinate 51,635,072, forward strand.
TCACGTGCATAAGGCTATTTTGGGCGTTCAACGCCAGGTTTGGATCCATTTCTGCCGTTGAACTCCAACTTTTAATCCTTTTCTGGCGCTGGACGCCAGAATTGGGCAGAGAACTGGAGTTGAATGCCAGTTTACGTCGTCTATCCTTGAGCAAAGTATGGACTATTATATATTGCTGGAAAGCTCTGGATGTCTACTTTCCAGCGCAATTGGAACCACGCCATTTCAAGTTCTGTAGCTCTAGAAAATTCACTTTGAGTGCAGGGAGGTCAGAATCCAACAGCATCAGCAGTCCTTTTTCAGCCTGAATCAGATCTTTGCTCAGCTCCCTCAATTTCAGCCAGAAAAATACCTGAAATTACAGAAAAACACACAACTCATAGTAAAGTCCAGAAATATGAATTTTTCCTAAAAACTAATGAAAATAAACTAAAAACTAACTAAAACATACTAAAAACTATATGAAATTAACCCCAAAAACTGTATAAGTGATAAGGTCCAGGCATGGCCGAATGGCCAGCCCCCAAAACATGATCAAAGGACCAAAAGATAATCCAAAGATGTAAATACAATAGTAAAAAGTCCTATTTATACTAGACTAGCTACTATGGTTTACAGAAGTAAGTAATTGATGTAGAAATCCATTTTCGGGGCCCACTTGGTGTGTGCTTGGGCTGAGCATGAAGCTTTCACGTGGAGAGGTCATTCTTGGAGTTGAACGCCAGTTTGTAACATGTTTCTGGCGTTGAACTCCACTTTGCAACTTGTTTCTGGCGCTGAACGTTAGACTGCAACATGGAACTGGCGTTCAACGCCAGTTTGCGTCGTCTAAACTCGGGCAAAGTATAGACTATTATATATTTCTGGAAAGCCCTAGATGTCTACTTTCCAACGCAATTGGAAGCGCGCCATTTGAAGTTCTATATCTCTAGAAAATCCACTTTGAGTGTAGGGAGATCAGAATCCAACAGCATCTGCAGTCCTTCTTCAACCTCTGAATCTGATTTTTGCTTAGGTCCCTCAATTTCAGCCAGAAAATACCTGAAATCACAGAAAAACACACAAACTCATAGTAAAGTCCAGAAATGTGATTTTTAATTAAAAACTAATAAAAATATAATGAAAACTAATTAAATCATACTAAAAACATACTAAAAACAATGCCAAAAAGCGTATAAATTATCCGCTCATCACAACACCAAACATAAATTGTTGCTTGTCCCCAAGCAACTGAAAATAAAATAGGATAAAAAGAAGAGAATATACTATAAATTTCAAAATATCAATGAAACTTAGCTCCAATCAGATGAGCGGGACTTGTAGCTTTTTGCCTCTTGAATAGTTTTGGCATCTCACTTTATCCATTGAGGTTCAGAATGATTGGCATCTATAGGAACTTAGAATTCAGATAGTGTTATTGATTCTCCTAGTTCAGTATGTTGATTCTTGAACACAACTACTTTATGAGTCTTGGCCATGGACCTAAGCACTTTGTTTTCCAGTAGTACCACCGGATACATAAATGTCACAGACACATAACTGGGTGAACCTTTTTAGATTGTGACTCAGCTTTGCTAAAGTCTCCAATTAGAGGTGTCCAGGGTTCTTAAGCACACTCTTCTTTTGCTTTGGACCTTGACTTTAACCGTTCAGTCTCAAGTTTTCACTTGACACCTTCACGCCACAAGCACATGGTTAGGGACAGCTTGGTTTAGCCGCTTAGGCCAGGATTTTATTCCTTTAGGCCCTCCTATCCACTGATGCTCAAAGCCTTGGATCCTTTTTATTACCCTTGCCTTTTGGTTTTAAGGGTTATTGGTTTTTTGCTCTTGCCTTTTGGTTTAAAGAGCTTTTGGCTTTTTCTGCTTGCTTTTTTTTTCTTTCTATTTTTTTTCGCTATTGTTTTTTTCTTTTTTTTTTCTGCAAGCTTTTGTATTCACTGCTTTTTCTTGCTTCAAGAATCATTTTTATGATTTTTTAGATTATCAAATAATATTTCTCCTGTTCATCATTCTTTCAAGAGCCATTATATTTAACATTCTTAAACAACAACTTCAAAAGACATATGCACTGTTCAAGCATTCATTCAGAAAACAAATAATATTGTCACCACATCAAAATAATTAAACTAGTTTCAAGGATGAATTCGGAACCATGTACTTCTTGTTCTTTTGTAATTAAAATATTTTTCATTCAAGAGGGGTGATGGATTCATAGGACATTCATAACTTTAAGGCATAGACACTTAAATACTAGTGATCATGAAGACAAAAACATAAACAAACATAAAGCATAAAAATAAAAAAATAGGAAAATAAATAATCAAGGAGATTAAGGAATGAGTCCACCTTAGTAAGGGTTGCGTCTTCCTCTTCTTGAAGAACCAATGGTGCTTTTGAGCTCCTCTATGTCTCTTCCTTGTCTTTCTTGCTCCTCCCTCATAGCTCTTTGATCTTCTCTAATTTCATGGAGGATGATGGAGTGCTCTTGATGTTCCACCCTTAATTGTCCCATGTTGGAACTTAATTCACCTAGGGAAGTGTTGATTTGTTCCCAATAGTTTTGTGGAGGAAAGTGCATCCCTTGAGGCATCTCAAGGATTTCATGGTGAGAAATTTCCTCATGCTCATGTTGAGGTCCATGCTCTCTTGTTTGCTCCATCTTTTTCTTAGTGATGGGCTTATCTCTTCAATGAGGATGTCTCCCTCTATGTCAATTCCAGCCGAATTGCAGAGGTGGCAAATGAGGTGAGGAAAGGCTAACCTTGCCAAAGTGGAGGTCTTGTCAGCCACCTTGTAGAGTTCTTGAGGTATAATCTCATGAACTTCCAATTCCTCCCCAATCATGATACTATAGATCATGATGGCCCGGTCTATAGTAACTTCAGACCGATTGCTAGTAGGAATGATTGAGCGTTGAATGAACTCCAACCATCCTCTAGCCATTAGTTTGAGGTCAAGCCTTCTTAGTTGAACTGGCTTGCCCCTTGAGTCAATTTTCCATTGAGCTCCTTCCACATATATGTCCACGAGGACTTGGTCCAACCTTTGATCAAAGTTGACTCTTCTAGTGTAAAGGCGTGCGTTCTCTTCCATCATTGGTAGGTTGAACGCCAACCTTACATTCTCCAGACTGAAATCTAAGTATTTTCCCCGAACCATGGTGAGCCAATTCTTTGGGTTCGGGTTCACACTTTGATCATGGTTCCTGGTGACCCATGCGTTTGCATAGAACTCTTGAACCATTAAGATCCCGACTTGTTGAATGGGGTTGGTTAGAACTTCCCAACCTCTTCTTTGGATTTCAAGTCGGATCTCCGGATACTCATTCTTTTTGAGTTTGAAAGGAACCTCAGGGATCACTTTCTTCTTGGCCACAACTTCATAGAAGTGGTCTTGATGAACCTTAGAGATGAATCTCTCCATCTCCCATAACTCAGAGGTGGAAACGATTGCCTTCCCTTTCCTCTTTCTAGAGGTTTCTCTGGCCTTAGGTGCCATAAATGGTTATGGAAAAACAAAAAGCAATGCTTTTACCACACCAAACATAAAATGGTTGCTCGTCCTCGAGCAAAAGAGAAGAGAAAGAAGTAGAAGAAGAAGAAAAATAGAGGAGATTGAGGGAGAAGGTGGATTCGGCCAAGGGGAAGAAGAGAAGGTTGTGTTGTGTGAAAATGAAGAAGGAATGAGGGGTTTATATAGGAGTGGGGAGGGGTTAAGGTTCGGCTATTTAGGGTTGGGTTTGGGAGGGAAATTATTTTGAATTTAAAGGTAGGTGGGGTTTTTGGGGAAGAGAGGATGGATGTGAGTGGTGAAGAGGTGATGGGAAAGAGTGATTGAGTTGATTGGTGAGGGGTATTTGGGGAGGAGTGATATGAAAAGGTGTGAAGAGGAGAGAAAAAAGGTAAGTGGGGATCCTGTGGGGTCCACAGATCCTGAGGGAATCCTGTGGGGTCCACAGATCCTGAGGTGTTTGAGGATTTCTCATCCCTTCACCTTTGAGGCGTGTAAAACGCCCTATATATGCAATCTTGGCGTTTAACACCAGACTGCAGCATGTTTCTGGCGTTAAACGCCACTTCCATGCTTGTTTTGGGCGTTCAATGCCAATCTGCAGCATGTTTCTAGCGTTGAACGCCAGTATGGTGCATGTTTCTGGCGTTAAACGCCAGTCTGATGCTTGTGTCTGGCGTTTAACGCTAGCTTTCCTCTGGGTGCAATCCTAGCGTTTAAATGCAAGACTATTGCTTGTTTCTGGCGTTTAACGCCAGTTTCATGCTCTGTTCTGGCGTTAAACGCCAGCCAGATGCTCCTTAAATGCCAGTAAGCCCTTTCTCCAGGGTGTTCTGTTTTCAATGCTGTTTTTTATTCTGTTTTCGATTTTTCAGTAGTTTTTGTGACTCCACATGATCATCAACCTAATAAAACATGAAATAGCAAAGAGAAAATAAAATAAAAATGATTAAATAACATTGGGTTGCCTCCCAACAAGCGCTTCTTTAATGTCAATAGCTTGATAGTGAGCTCTCATGGAGCCTCACAGATAATCAGAGCAAGGTTGGGACCTCCTAACACCAAACTCAGAGTTTGGTTGTGGGGGTTCAACACCAAACTTAGAGCTTGGTTGTGGCCTCCCAACACCAAACTTAGAGTTTGACTGTGGGGGCTTTGGTTGACTCTGCAGTGAGAGAAGCTTTTCATGCTTCCTCTCCATGGTTACAGAAGGAGATCCTTGAGTTTTAAACACAAGGTTATCCTCATTTAGTTGAAGGATCAATTCTCCTCTGTCTACATCAATCACAGCTCTTGCTGTTGCTAGGAAGAGTCTTTCAAGGATGATGGATTCATCCTCCTCCTTCCCAGTATCTAGGATTATGAAATCAGCAGGGATGTAAAGGTCTTCAACCTTTACTAACATGTCCTCTACTAGTCCATAAGCCTATTTTCTTGAGTTGTCTGCCATCTCTAGTGAGATTCTGGCAGCTTGTACCTCAAAGATTCCCAATTTCTCCATTACAGAGAGGGGCATGAGGTTTATCGCTGACCCAAGGTCACATAGAGCCTTTTCAAAGGTCATGGTGCCTATGGTACAAGGTATTAAGAACTTTCCAGGATCCTATTTCTTCTGAGGCAATCTCAGTTGATCCAAATCACTCAGTTCATTGGTGAGCAAGGGAGGTTCATCTTCCCAAGTCTCATTACCAAATAATTTGGCATTCAGCTTCATGATAGCACCAAGGTACTTGGTAACTTGCTCTTCAGTAACATCTTCATTCTCTTCAGAAGAAGAATACTCATCAGAGCTCATGAATGGTATAAGAAAGTTCAATGGAATCTCTATGGTCTCTAGATGAGCCCTAGATTCCTTTGGTTCCTCAGAGGGAAACTCCTTATTGATCTCTGGACGTCCCAGGAGGTCTTCCTCACTGGGATTCACGTCCTCCTCCTCTTTTGTGGTTTCGGCCATGATGGTCATTTCAATGGCCTTGCACTCTCCTTTTGGATTTTCTTCTGTATTGCTTGGGAGAGTACTAAGAGGGATTTTAGTGATCCTTTTACTCAGCTGGCCCACTTGTGCTTCCAAATTTCTAATGGAGGACCTTATCTCATTCATGAAACTTAGAGTAGCCTTAGATAGATCAGAGACTATATTTGCCAAGCTAGATGGATTCTGCTCGGAACTCTCTGTCTGTTGCTGAGTGGATGATGGAAAAGGCTTGCTATTGCTAAACCTGTTTCTTCCACCATTATTAAAGCCTTGTTGAGGCTTTTGTTGATCCTTCCATGAGAGATTTGGGTGATTTCTCCATGAGGGATTATAGGTGTTTCCATAGGGTTCACCCATGTAATTCACCTTTGCTATTGCAGGGTTCTCAGGATCATAAGCTTCTTTCTCAGAAGATGCCTCTTGAGTACTGTTGGATGCAGCTTGCATTCCATTCAGACTCTGAGAAATTATATTGACTTGCTGAGTCAATATTTTATTCTGAGCCAATACAGCATTCAGAGTATCAATTTCAAGAACTCCCTTCTTCTGAGGCATCCCATTACTCACAGGATTCCTCTCAGAAGTGTACATGAACTGGTTATTAGCAACCATGTCAATGAGTTCTTGAGCTTCTGCAGGCGTTTTCTTTAGGTGAATGGATCCACCTGTAGAATGGTCCAGTGACATCTTAGCTAATTCAGATAGACCATCATAGAATATATCCAGGATGGTCCATTCTGAAAGCATGTCAGAAGGACACTTTTTGGTCAGTTGCTTATATCTCTCCCAAGCTTCATAGAGGGATTCACCTTCTTTTTGTCTGAAGGTTTGAACATCCACTCTAAGCTGACTCAGCTTTTGAGGAGGAAAGAACTTGGCTAAGAAAGCCGTGACCAGCTTATCCCAAGAGTTCAGGCTATTTTTGGGTTGAGAGTCCAACCACACTCTAGCTCTGTCTCTTACAGCAAACGGGAAAAACATAAGCCTGTAGACCTCAGGATCAACCCCATTGGTCTTAATAGTGTCACAGATCTGCAAGAATTCAGTTAAGAACTGAAAAGGATCTTCAGATGGAAGTCCATGAAACTTGCAGTTCTGCTGCATCAGAGAAACTAATTGAGGTTTCAGCTCAAAATTGTTTGCTCCAATGGCAGGAATGGAGATGCTTCTTCCATGTAAATTGGAATTAGGTGCAGTAAAGTCACCAAGCATCCTCCTTGCATTATTATTATTTTCAGCTGCCATCTCCTCTTCCTGTTTGAAAATTCCTGTAAGGTTGTCTTTGGATTGTTGTATTTTAACTTCTTTTAGTTTCCTTTTTAGAGTCCTTTCAGGTTCAGGATCTGGTTCAACAAGAATGTTCTTGTCCTTGCTCCTGCTCATATGACAAAGAAGGGAATAACAAAGAAAATATGGAATCCTCTATGTCACAGTATAGAGATTCCTTTGTGTGAGTAGAAGAAGAAAAGAATGTAATGTAAAGAAGAGAAGAGGAAAAAATCGAACACAGAGAGGGAGGTGGTGTTCGAATTTTTGGGTGAAAGAGAAGTGTTAGTAGATGAATAAAAAAATAGAAGGAGATGAGAGGTGAGAGAAATCAAAAAATTAAAATTAAAATTTAAAGTTAAATTTCGAAAATAGAAATAAAAAATTTTTAAAATTAAACTTAGAATTCGAAAATTAAAAATTGAAATTAAATTAAATTTAAAATAATTAGTTAATCAAAATGAAATTTTGAAAAAGAGGGAGGTATTTTTGAAAATTTTAAGAGAGATTGAATTAGTTAGGTGGTTTTGAAAAAGATATGATTGAAACAAAAAGATATGATTGATTGAAAAAGATTTGAAAATCAATTTTAAAAAAGATAAGAGGTTAGGAAAGAAGTTAGAAAAGATTTTGAAATTGAATTTGAAAAAGATATGATTGAAATTAAAAAAAAGATATGATTGAAACAAAAAGATATGATTGATTGAAACTTATTTTGAAAAAGATTTGAAAAAGAAATTTAAAAAGATTTGATTTTTTTAAAATTAAAGTTGATTACTTGACTAACAAGAAACAAAAAGATATGATTTTAAAAATTAAAGATTAATCTTTTCTTAAAAGGCAAGTAACAACTTGAAATTTTTCAATCAATCATATTAAATGTTAGTATTAATTTCAAAAATCATGGAATAAAGATAAGAAAAAGATTTTTGAAAATTAATTTTAAAAAAATTTCGAAATTATTAAGGAAAATTTGAAAAAGATTTGATTTTTTGAAAAAGTTTTGAAAAAGATAGAATTTTTAAATTGAAAATTTGATTTGACTCATAAGAAACAACTAGATTTTTTTTTAAAAAAAATTTTGAAAAAGTCAATCCAAATTTTCGAAATTTTAAGAGAGAAAAAGGGAAAGATATTTTTTTGATTTTTGAATTTTTAATGAAGAAAAAGAAAAACATGAAAAAGACTCATAACATAAAAATTATGAATCAAAACACACAATGCATGCAAGAACACTATAAATGTCAAGATGAACACCAAGAACACTTTGAAGATCATGATGAACATCAAGAACTTATTTTTGAAAAATTTTTAAGAAAAGAAAAACATGCAAGACACCAAACTTAAAGATTTTTCATGTATAGACACTAACAAATTGAAAATGAATATGAAAAACAACAAAAGACACAAAACAAGAAATTTTAAAGATCAAACAAGAAGACTTACCAAGAACAACTAGAAGATCATGAAGAACATATGAACACACTTTCGAAAAAATGCAAGAAGAATAAAAACATGCAATTGACACCAAACTTAAAAATTGACTCAAGACTCAAACAAGAAATACAAAATATTTTTTATTTTTATGATTTTAAAAATTTTTTTGGATTTTTTCGAAAATTATTTGAAAAAGAAAAATCAGGATTTCAAAATTTTTAATATGAATTCCAGGAATCTTGCACTCTTAGTCTAAAGCTCCAGTCCAAAACACTAGACATGGTCAATGGCCAGCCAAGCTTTAGAGTACAAATCAGTCATACAGCAGCAGGTGGATTAGGAATAGCTAGCTTGCTCTTGTGATGATGGTTTGGAAGCCTCAGTCCATAAGAAATTAGACATGGCTTTACAGCCAGCCAGGCTTCAACGTGCTTCATGAAACTCTAGAATTCATTCTTAAAAAATTCTGAAGAAAAATATATTTTTGAAAATATTTTTATTTTATTTTATTTTTTTGGAAATTTTTTTCGAAAATTAAAAGAATAAAAACAAAAACTTAAAATTAAAATAAAGTTACCTAATCTGAGCAACAAGATGAACCGTCAGTTGTCCAAACGCGAACAATCCCCGGCAACGGCGCCAAAAACTTGGTGTGCGAAATCGTGATCATTCCATTCCTTGGTAACGGTGCTAAAAACTCAATACGCACTGTTCCGAGGGTTACCTGAAACTGTAGGTCGATCTCGGATGAGATCTTCTGTACTGGTCGGAGATGACGTGTCCGGCTGGTTGGTGGCGGCCAGAGCTGTTGTGTCCGACTTGTTGGACTGGCTGCACTGCTGATCCTTCGTCACCGGAGGGTGGGGGTACCTGCAAGAGACTCCGATGCTTAAGTTAGCACGGGTATTAAGTAGATTTATTGTAGAATTAGAGTATGAGTTATACCTGGGTGCTCCAGTGTATTTATAGTAGTGAGATGTGACCTTCTTTGGATAAGATAAGTTAGTTATCTTATCTTATCTTATCTTATCTTTTGTTGAGGTCAGCTTATCTTCTGTGGAACCGCCCTTGTCTCTATCGGCTTGGGCTGCCTTTGGATCTGGGTCGTATTCCTTGAGTTGGGCCCTTCTTTGGGCTTTTCCTGTCGCTTTGGCCGACTTCTTCGTAAAGAAGTCGGTCCGCTTGACCTAAAGAGGTCGGTCGCTTTGCTACTGAACATCCCGGCTCGGTCATCTCGACCCAGGGTATGAACAGTGCCCCTGCTTGAGCTCGGTCTTCTTTTTAAGGTCGAGTTCTTGACTTCGGTCCTTCTCTAGTGAAGCCGAACTCAAGCATTTTGTTGATTCCTTTGTAGAAGCTTTTGAATGTAGAACGTTTTTCCTCTAAAAGCGCGCGCTTTTATATCGGCGCTTTGGGAACGTGCGAGGGTTTAATGTTTTCATAATTTTAACATTAATTACCCTGTTTCCTTTTGGCTCTTTATTTTGAATTTGAAAACCCAGAAACGGTTTCTCTCCTTCGCCCTTTTCGTAACTTCTTTTCTCCGCTCTCTTTGCTCTCTGTTTTTCATTTGCACTTCTGCTTTCTTGTGTTGCGGCGTTTGTTTGGTGATTTTCTGGGCAGCTTTTATTTCTGCGCCTCCATTTTTCTTCCTCGAAGCTTCTTTCGTCTCCAGGTTAGTCCCATTTCGTGCTTTATCCTTGTTTTTGTGATGATGTTTTGATTTTGATTTTCCTTTAGAGAAAGTTTGGATCTTTCTGTTTCCATCGTGCCTTATTGTTGTTGAAATGTGCGTTCTGGGAGTTTCTCCATCTTCTGCATGATCCTTTTTGTTTTTGCTTGATGCTTTTAAGGCTTTGCATGTTCCTTGTTGTTTCTGTTCTGATACCACTATCCGCATCTGTTCCTTGCTTTATTTGAAGGTTGCTTTTGTCTGGTTCTGAAAAAGGTTGTATCTTTAATGGTCTCTGTTTGGCGTGCTTGATGTTTGGGGATGGTTTTTGCTGGTTTAGACTGTAAGGCAATGTTTTTGAAGACTTTTGTGTTTTATTCTGATAGAAAATGCTTGCTGTTTGAAGCCTTCTTTTCTTGTTTTGAGAGATGCTGGGGTGTGAGAAGTAGATTTTTTACTAGAAACCTTGCTTTATTATTGCCTCCAAAGGATGCCCCAGGACTTTGGTTTGAGTTTTGGGGTTTTCCTTTTCTGTGTGTTCGCCTGTATCGTATTGAGTTGTTTTCTCCCTTGTCCGAGATGTTTTTAGTAATCCCATCTTCTTTTCTTACTTGTAGGATTAGTTGGCCTCATGTCTTCTCGCAATAACATTGTAGAGATGTCTTCCAGAGTTCCCGAGGGGATGTCTGATTGGCTAGACTCCCTTGTCTTGTTGTGTCTTTCTGTTGTGGATGCTGAATTTTGCATAGAGCTGAGGAAGTGCCATAGGATTTGTGGTAACAGTGCCCATGAGGGGGATTATGAGCTTGTTGCCCATGATTCTGATGAGAGAGTTTGTTTTCTGACTTCCCTCGAGGGGGAGCGTCCCTTCTTCTATGCTTATGAATACTTCTTCAGCCAATTAAACGTTACTTTTCCTTTTACTGCTTTTGAAACTGACCTGTTGTGGTCATGTAACATTGCTCCGTCCCAGCTTCATCCGAATTCCTGGGGTTTTATCAAAATATTTCAACTACTTTGCCAAGAGTTAGGCATAACACCTTCTGAAACTCTTTTCCTTTATCTTTTCGTCTCGGCCAAGCCCAGAGGTTCCTCCAAAAAGAAAGCTTCCTGGGTTTCTTTCAAATTGGCCCAGGGGCATAAAGTTTTTTCCATGTATGCAGTCGTTTAAAGATTTTAAGAACTATTTCTTCTGAGTCCGTGCTGTTGAGGGGGTCCGCCCCTTTTTTCTTGATGAAAATGACGAGCCTGCTTTTCCTCTAGAGTGGCAAAAGAATGTGAGAGTGCCATGTTATACATGGGAGATGCTTAATGAGGTTGAGCGGGCCTTTGTAGTTGTTCTTGAAGATTTGTGGGGGAAACCTCCCCATCTGGATACGAAGAGTTTCTTGAGTGATCTATCTTTAGTTCAAACTGCTTTGGGTACTGTCTGACTTGTTTTTATACTTCCTTCTGAGCTTTTCTTCTCCTATGGTGTAACTTGTCTTTTGTAGTTGGCTCTGTATTTTCAGAGATGTCGAAAAATAATGATTCCATGAAGGCCTACAAGAAGGCGAAGAAGGCAACTGCTGCTCTAAACATCTCGGCCAAGGCGGCCGGAGAGGGATCTTCTCAGGTTCCAGTGAAGCCTCCTGTGCCGAGTTCTCCCAGACCGAGGAAAGCAATTCCTATTCCTCGGGTTCGTCTGGTCGATCCTCCACAATCTTCTGCTGCAGCTTCTGGTGCCCCTCCTAGTAAGAAGCAAAAAACAATTGAGCCTTTCAACCTTGATGGTCCTAACTTTGATGCAGTCGAGTTTGTAGATCAACAAATCGGCCCTTATGGTGTCCTCCCTATAGATGACGTGTCGCTTCTTCATCATTTTGATTATATAACTCGGAGTAGTATCAAGATGGCACACATGGGAGCGGCCCTATATCGAACTGCTCAAAGTCTTCCTCTCCATGCCACTAAAGCTTTTATGGAGGAGGCCAAACAGGAGTTTGATCGGATGAAAGGCTTGAAGGAGGAGCTTGAAGTGAAGGTGGCCAAGTTGGAAAAAGATTTGCAGAATGAGAAGGCGAGTTCCATCTCTCTGGCGGCTTCTGTGAGGCTGGCCGAGGACACGGCTATGAGACATAAGGATAGTTATGTGACATCTTACCGGGAGGTGTTGCGTCTGAGGGAGGAGTTGGAGAATGCCCGAGCTGATTACTCCGAGCTCCAAGGTCATCTTGTTGGTAGTATAACTGCTGCCTATGAGAACCTGAAGGAACGAGTTCGGGTTATTGCTCCCGAGGCCGACCTGACCCTCTTCAGCCTAGATAACGTTGTTAGGGATGGCAAGATTGTCCCTGATGACGAGGATGATGATGATATTAAACCTCCCCCTGTGTCCTCTGCCAAGGTGTCAACTCCTGCTGTTCCTACCGAGGTCGGCCCTCCTGCTTCTGATCCTGACTGCCAGATCTTAAACCGGGATGACGGTACTGTGGATGCTGTTCCTCTCCAGACTCGCCCTCCGTCTCCTCGGACTGATGCTGCTAAAAAGTCTTCTAACCCTTAGCCCATTTATTCTGCATATTTATGTAGTTGGCCCGGCTTGTGGGCTTTTTAAACTCTTTATGTTTTGTTAACTGCTGATACTTTCTCGTTGCTTGCCTAGCAACTTTTTGTTTTGACAAACAAAAGTAACTTTCTAGCTTTTGAGGTAGATTTTGGTAGCCTCTAAAGCTTTATAACTTTGTAGATTATATCATGCTTTTGCGCTTAACTTGGTATCTTTTTTGTTTTCTGAGGATGTTGGAACCCTGCCGCTCATCCTCTTTGGATTTGCTTTATTGTTTGTAGCTTAGATCCTTTGAGGTTATGGTTATGTGGGTCCAACTTATTTTTCGGTTTTTTTGCTCTTGCTTGTATTTCTGACGATCTATAACCGATTTCTTCAAGTTGGTCCTCCAAGTTATTTTGGTAGTCCTTTGTCCGGTCTCTCTCAGGGGTTACCTTTGTAACTTGCTTTGTAGTAGGCCGACTTCTTTACGTCGTCCTTTTCTAAGTTATTTTTGTAATCCTCTTTCTTGGATCTTTGTAAGATCTCTTTCAGGGATTACTTTTATAACTTTTTAGTAGTAGGATTCCGAATTCGTTATGTCGGTCTCTTCTAAGTTATTTTTGTAATCATCTTTCTTGGATCTTTGTCAGATCTCTTTCAGGGACTACTTTTATAACTTTTTAGTAGTAGGAGTCCGACTTCGTTATGTCGGTCTCTTCTAAGTTATTTTTGTAATCCTCTTTCTTGGATCTTTGTCGGATCTCTTTCAGGGATTACTTTTATAACTTTTTAGTAGTAGGAGTCCGACTTCGTTATGTCGGTCTCTTCTAAGTTATTTTTGTAATCGTCTTTCTTGGATCTTTGTCAGATCTCTTTCAGGGATTACTTATATAACTTTTTAGTAGTAGGAGTCCGACTTCGTTATGTCGGTCTCTTCTAAGTTATTTTTGTAATCCTCTTTTTTGGATCTTTGTCAGATCTCTTTCAGGGATTACTTTTATATTTGGGCTGACTTTGTCATGTCGGACCCTTCTAAGTTAAAGTAATCCTCTTTAATAGGGTTGGCCAGACCTCTTTCAAGGGTTTACTTATAACTTGGGTTGACTTGGTCCGACTTCTTAACGTTGGCCAGTCTTAAAGTTATTATTTAGCAATCCATAAGACCTCGTCGGGTTCTTTTTCGGATCACTTTTGATAACTTCTTACATTATTCTGTTTCATCTTTGCCGATTTGTAGAAGGTGGTTGCTATCTTTAGATCGTCTTTTGGGTGAATCACGTTTTCACCTTTATCGGATGATTGTCTTTATCGTGATCGTGCAGTGAAATTGTTATTCACTTTCTGCCGATCTGTTGCTTTATAATCGAACGATGAATGCTTCAGATTAATGCATCTTGAATACTTGTAGAATATCTAAAATATATATTTTTTTCAAAGGAAAGTGCAAATATATACATGTGGGAATTTCTCATCCCTTTATGTCGAATAGTGTTTGAGTCTCAACTTGGTGCCTCATTAAAAAACCTTTTCAGGAAAAAGAGTGCATCCAATAGTGAGATCTTTTACTTTTCTAGCTGTAGTACCTTCTTAGGTTGCAGGTGTGCCATGATCTGTGAAGCTCTCGTCCATCGAGTTCGGACAGTCTATAGTAGCCCTTCCCAAGTACTTTTACAACTCGGTAGGGTCCTTTCAAGTTTGCTGCCAACTTTCCTTCTCCTGGTCAAGTTGTTCCAATATCATTTCAGATTAGGATGAGATCGTTCTCCGTGAAACTTCTTGGCACTACCTTTTGATTATATCTGGAAGCCATTCGACGTTTTAGTGCTTCTTCCCTGATCCGAGCTCTTTTCTGGATTTCAGGTAGTAGGTCGAGTTCTTCCCTCTGAAGTTGAGAGTTGGCCTCCTCATTGTAGTGGACTACTCTGGATGACCCTTCCTCGATCTCAACTGGGATCATTGCCTCCACTCCATATGCTAGTCGAAAGGGTGATTCATTTGTCGTGGAGTGTGGCGTTGTTCGATACGCCCATAGGACTTGTGGAAGTTCTTCGGCCAAAGCTCCCTTTGCATCTTGTAGTCTCTGTTTCAACCCAGCCAATATGACTTTGTTGGCAGCTTCGGCCTGTCCATTGGCTTGAGGGTGTTTGACGGAGGTGAACTGGTGCTTTATATTCAAGTTGGCTACTAGTCTCCTGAAGCCTGCGTCTGTGAATTGAGTGCCATTGTCTGTGGTAGTGGAGTATGGAACTCCGAACCTCGCGACAATGTTCCTGTATAGGAATTTTCGGCTTTTTTGAGCGGCGGCGTTGGCTAGGGGCTCTACCTCAATCCATTTTATAAAATAGTCTACTCCGACTATGAGGAATTTTACTTGTCCTGATCCCTGGGGAAAGGGTCCGAGAAGATCAAGTCCCCATTTTGCAAATGGCCAGGGCGAGGTTTCACTGATGAGCTCTTCTGGCAGGGCGATGTGGAAGTTGGCATGTTTCTGACATGGTGGACATGTCTTTACAAATTCTGTAGCTTCTTTCTGTAGGGTTGGCCAATAAAATCCCGCTCGGAGTACATTTTTGGCAAGAGCTCGTGTTTCGAGATGGTTGCCGCACATGCCGCCGTGTACATCTTCTAGCACTTCCTTTGTGTTGTTGGTCGGCACACATTTTAGTAGCAGTATTGAGATTCCTCTTTTGTACAGGATGTTGTTTATAATAGTGTAGTACTGTGCCTCCCTTTTTAATCTCTTTGCCTCTTTTTCCTCTGTGGGGAGCGTCTCTGCTTTGAGGTCACTACAACAAATATGGCCTTTAGCAACGCCAAATTTTGCAACGCCTTAAAACCGTTCTCTTAAATAGGTTTAGACAACGGTTTTTTAAAGTGTTACTGTTGAATTCAATTTTTCATCAATTTACAGCAACAAATTAAAACCGTTCTCTTTGACTATTTTAAAGAACGGTTTTATAACCGTTACCATGATTTGCATTTAAGCAACGGTTTTTTATTGTTGTTTAAAGAATTGTACAAAAGAAACGTATTAAAACCGTTGCCGAAATGCTACACTTTAAAACCGTTCTATTAGATGGTCTTAAACAACGGTTTTTACAGTGTTGCTGTTGAAGTTCATTTTTTCATCACGCTATAGTAACAAAATAAAACCGTTCTCTTTGACAATTTTAAAGAACGGTTTTACAACCATTACAACAATTGTTTATGAAACAACTATTTTTTAATATTATTTAAATAATTATACAAATTAAACAATACCAATAAAATAATTTCAGATAATCATATAAATATAAACTATTTTTCTATAAATACTAAATTTATAAAATACTCAAAAACTATTGTTATAAATAAATAATAAATATTATTTTAAAAAATTAAAATTAAAATAAATTTATAATAAATATTATATATTATTATTATTATAAATATATAAAAAATATTATATTTTGAAAACATAAAGTTAAAATAAATTTATAATAAATATATTTTTTTATTTTTTTACCAAAGATATGAAGACTCGAACCCGCAACCTCTTAGATGAGTACGGAGAAATTATGCCATTTGAACTATTACTCATTGGTATAAATATTATATATTATTACTATTATAAATATATAAAAAATATTATATTTTGAAAACATAAAGTTAATATAAATTTATAATAAATATTATATATTTTTATTATAAATATATAACAAATATTAATATAAAAGAATAAAATTAAAATAATTTTAGAATAAATATTATATATCCATTGAATAAATATTTTACTTTATAATTTTATTAAAATCTTCATATTATCTTTAATTTTTTTTTCTTAACCCTAACTTTATAACCTAATTTCCAAATTAACCATACTTAAACTTAAAGAAAAGAAAAGAAACAAGAGAAAAGGGAGCTCGAAGGGGGGAAACCAGAAGGGTGAAGAAACAGAGAAGAAGAGAGGGAAGAGATGGAAGGGACGGCGCTAGCAAGGGTTCCACCATCGTCTCCGTCGCCGTAGAGTGGAGGTGGAAGAGTGACCGAGAGAGAGAGAGAGAGAGAGAGAGAGTCTGACGTGAGGGAGAAGAAAACGCGAGAACTAGGGAAGGAGGGAGGCTCTATTCCGCGCCGCCATGCCTTCACGCCGCCGAAGGAGGTCACGTCACCGTCAGATCTGAAGCCGAGGAGCCGAACGCCGTCGAAGCCGCACCGTCGCGTCACCGTGGCTGTGCCTCCGTCGAACCCGTCACACCGCCGCTGCCGTGATGTCATTGCTGTCGCGAGGGAGAAGAGATGCGTGAGGAAGGAAGATCGTAGGGGAGAAAAAGGACGCCGCCTGTGCTGCCAGCTCCGTCGCGTCTGATCTCCACTGTCGCCGTCGAAGGTCCGTCGCCGAGGACGTGGAGAGGAGCCACCGTTCATGCTTGTCGCCACCAAAAGAGGAGCCGCTGCCGCCGTCGATTGTCACTGGAGAACACACCGTACCGCCGTGCCTCTGGTCGCCGGAATCACGGACCGGAGAGAAGGGGGCTGCCTCTCCTGTTGCTGCTGCCTCGTTCTTTTATTGTAAGCCATCTCTGTTTTGAATTCCATTGAATTCATTTCTGTTTTTGATTCCATTGAGTTTGAATTCTCCATTTTGCTGCAACCATGGTCACTGTTGTTGGAGTTTAATTGATTTGGTTTCTGTTTTGATTTGAATTTTGATTTGGTATAATGCTGCCTGTTTTGGTCGCTGCTTCTCTGAGTTTAAATGATGGGTTTTCTCAGTGATAATATTCTAGGTGATTGAGTGATGCAAATTTTATGTAAATTAAGATTTATGACACTCCCTGTAAACATAGAGATGGATTATCACACTTCACCACCCTAAAGATACTGTAAACATGGAGATGGATTATAACTGGTGACTATTTCCTTATGAGGAGTAGCATTGTAGAGTTATGCATTGAGTTATAGAGTTCATGAGTACATGCAATCCATCTTTTTGATTTTGTAGCACTATGCTTTTGCTATATTTCAATGTCAGACTTAATTTGATACCCTGAACAAGCTGCTCTTACATTGTATTTTTATTGTTGCTATACTATGCATTATTTCTACTATTATTTTCGCTTTGTATATGACTAATATATGACCTGTTTTCACATTAAGATTGGTGTATTAGTACTTCTATTGATTAGGCACATCTTATTAAAAGATGGGAATCTTTTTCTGCTTTTTGCAATAGGTGTGGAACATGGAAAGGAGATAAACTCTGCAGTAGTTGCAGACAAGTGCGGTACTACTCTAAGAAACACCAGTTAGCCGAATTGTTTAGATGTTTTATTTAGTCTTCTTTCCACAAATTTTATCCTAATAGTTATCTTTCGTTTTCCTCATCCCCTCTCTCTATTAGTAAACATTATTAGCATTAGGCTTAGTATTATATTTAATTTGCTAATTTTTTTGTTCACTGGAAAATCATTATGAAGGTGAGGGAGAACTTAGTATTATATTTAATTCTGCTTCACTGCTTCTACCTCGCTGCTTCTGCTTCACTGCCTTGGCTGATTGTGGGTTGTCATATGTAGTAAGTGGTCTTTTTCTGATTTTCTTTTGTTTAGTTAGGGCGTGTTTGGCTGTTGGCCATTTTTGTTGGAGTTAAGAAGAAGAAAGGAAAGCGGTGTGTGAGTTTCTACTTTTGTGTTTGTTTCAGTCCTTTGAATAGTGATTAGAGTTTGGATTATGAGATGAGACGTGATTAACTGATTATGGTGTTGCGATTAGGGAGCGGAATAAAGTATGGGAATGTGGGATTTGCTAATCTTTTGTTGTTGCTTTTGTTCACTAAATTATTATTTGGAAATGCTGTTGTGATTTTATTTTGATTTTAATATTGATTTAGTATGTAACTGGTTCTCTGTCAATGCTGCTTTGATTTTGTTTTAATTTTAATATTAATATGTTATAATATTGTTATGATTTTGATTTGGTTTTAATATTAATGTTATATTTAGTATAATGCTGTTTGATTTTGATTTGGAAATTGGTTCTCTGGAAATGCTATTTTGATTTTATTTTGATTTTAATATTGATTTGGTATAGTGCTATTCTGATTTTGGTCAGAATAGGATAAGAGTATTAGAAAACTGATTCATCTGTGTTTTCTTGACCTTTCTAACACTCCATTGCAGACACTACCAGATTCATATGTGATTTGATAAGCTTGCGTAACCTTGATATCAGAGGTAGCAGTGTGCAAGAGATGCCTTGGGAAATGCTATAACTAACTCTTAGTTCTTGATGAATGTTGCAAAGAAATCAAACGGTATCTTTTTTCTTTTGGATTATTTACTGCGAGAAGGATATAGATACCACACTCAGGAATATATGAAAAGATGAGTATGTAATAAGTCTTGGCTTTAATAGTCATAAATTGACTTGGTATATACTTTTTATCTTCTTCAAAAACTAGTACTTTCATAGCTTCTTCTAGCATTTATATTATAAGTTTTAACGTATTTATTTATTTTTTTATATTCTCTATCATAGTCTTTACTATTTGAACTTTTTTTTTTAATCATATTGAATCACAATGAATCCAAAATTTAAATCTTCTACAATTGAGTTACACTACAGGTAAAGAACAATTGAATGAGAATGAAGGAGATAATATAGAAGAGAATTATATTAATCCAACTGAGGCTGAGGTCATAGACAATACTGTGAAAGGTAAATTTTTGGTCTCCTTAAAAACATTTTATGACATCATTTCTCTTTAAATTTACTGCTGTGAAAGATTTATTTATGATGACTTCTTTGTATAATAGGGATATATTTTAATAAATAATTTATTGGATCTATTAATTGGTGGGGGCAGCAGGGCAGGGGTTGAAAAAGAGTGTTCGGTGAGCATGATGATGAAAATGGTTATATGTGAGGACATGGCTTTTTGTTATTTTCATTAATAAGCATGATTAATTTACTTGAATTGATTAATTTGAGCTAGGCTTTCAATAAAATCAAGACTCAAGTTAAATAGCAAAACCCGAACAAGAAAATCAAGACTCAAGTGTTAAATAGTTAGTTTTCTTATAGCAGTTGTGAGAGTTGTGACTTTTACTTGGTGTACTAGGCTATAAATAACTCTCTCTCTCTCTATGTCATTGAGTTGTAATTGCTGTGATTTTTCTATAAATAACTCTCTCTACGCAGCTGGAATAAATCATTAGCAATAATGAAATTATGGAATTTTATTCATCTGGCTAAATGGATGAAGCTGTTTTTTTTTTCAATTAAATGTATATAAATCGATAAGAGGGATGGTATATAATGCTAAAAATATTAATGTTTTAGTCTCTTTGAATATATTATGGTAATTTTAATTATTCTCTTTGTATAGAGACAACCGTGAAGAAAACATGAGGACCTACACAATGGTTGAAGATTCATGCAAGATAGTTGGAAGATAGAGAAGAAATTACTCTAAATATTGAAGGAGAGAGAATTGGTCCTATTGATGAAGCTGTAAACAACTCGAGCGAATTGGGCATAGTGGCAAGGAATTCATATGTTTGTCCATTAATTTTCACAAACTGGAAGGGGATTAAAGATAAAGATGCTATTTGGGAATATGTTCAAGTGAGAATATTAGTCTTGTTTCTTTTAGAAACTTAAGGAAATGTACACATTTTATTCTTATTAGCAAATAATATGTGATTGTGGATCTTTCAACAATTTTTATAAGTCAAATTTGATGGAAATGTTAAATTATTTTTTTAGTGACTTTATTCAAGTAGTTTAGATTATTTATTGACATTAAATAATTAAAAAAAATTGAAATTAAAACCGTTGCCAAAAACGACACCAATGGTAATGCTTTAAAACTGTTGTCTTAGAAGACTATAAAATGGCAATGGTTTTATACCATTGCCAAAAAATGACACCAACGGTAACGCTTTAAAACCGTTGGCTTTGTGAATAATAAAACTACAACAGTTTAAAACCGTTGCCTGTTCAGTTATGGTTTAAAACCGTTGGATCATGAAAGAGAACAGTTTAAAACCGTTGCTTATCGAGTAACGGTTCGAAACCGTTGTTTAAAATTTTCTTTCAAAACCGTTGTCTATGCTAGTAACTTTGGCAACGGTTTTTTTGTTACCGTTGCCTTAGGTAAAAAACCGTTGCCTTTGATCATTGGCAACGGTCGCATATACCACAGGTCAAAAACTGTTGCCAAAGCGTTGCTTAAAGTTTTAGGAACGGTTTTTCAATCTACGACAACGGTTTTTGACCGATGCGAAAACCCTTATTTGTTGTAGTGGGTAGTTAATTATGGGGGTCATCCATCCTTGGTCCTGACTTGTTATGGCTAGGATTTTTTCCTCTTCCGAGATTGACGGGTTCTATAGCATTTCCTGGATGAGGCTTCTATTGTTGCCCCCTGGTTTGGTGCTGGCTAGTTTTGAGAGTGCGTCAGCTCGGGCGTTTTGTTCGTGGGGTATGTGGCAGATCTTATATTCCCCGAGTTGTCTGAGTTGTTCCTTGGTTTTATCCAAATACTTTTTCATGGTGGGATCTTTGGCTTGATAGCTCCCTATTATCGGCACGGTGACTACTTGGGAATCGCTGTAAATGTTGAGTTTTTGAGCTCCAACCTCTGTAGCCAGCTTCAAACCGGCTAATAACGCTTCATATTCTGCCTGGTTGTTTGAGGCCGGGAACCCAAACTTGAGGGAGAGCTCAACTTGGGTTCCTTTGTTGCTTTCTATTATCACTCCTGCGCCGCTTCCAGTCTTATTTGAAGAACCGTCCACGTAGAGATTCCATTCTATGGGGGTTTCCAAGGCATCTGTGAATTCTGCGATAAAGTGGGCCAGATACTGTGACTTAATGGCCGTCCGAGCTTCATATTGGAGGTCGAATTCTATTAACTCGACTGCCCATTGTAAAATTCTACCTGCTACATCTATTTTCTGTAGTATTCCTTTTATGGGCTGGTTGGTTCGAACCTTAATGGTGTGAGCCTGGAAGTACGGGCGAAGTCGTCGAGATGTTAGAATGAGAGCATAGGCAAACTTTTCTATCTTCTGGTAGTTCAGCTCGGATCCCTATAGCGCTTTGCTAATGAAGTAGACGGGTTGTTGCCCACTTTCGTCTTCTCTGACTAGTGCTGAGGCTATTGCCCGGCTTCCTACTGCGAGATATAATATGAGTGATTCTCCTTCTCGTGGTCGAGATAAGATAGGCGGCCATCCTAAAAACTCCTTAAAGTCTTGGAAGGCTTGTTCACATTCTGTCGTCCATTCAAACTGCTTTCCCTTCCTTAAAGTAGCATAGAAGGGGAGAGATCTTATCGCTGCCCCTGCTAAGAATCTGGATAGGGCGGCCAATCTCCGGTTGAGTTGCTGTACTTCTTTGACACAGATGGGGCTCTTCATGTTGAGTATGGCTTGGCATTTATCCGGGTTTGCTTCAATTCCTCTTTGCGTGAGCATGAAACCTAGGAATTTGCCTGCTTCTACCGCAAAGGTGCATTTTGCAGGATTGAGTCGCATGTCGTGCTTCCTTATAGTGTCGAACACTTGAGTCAGGTCGGACAGTAATGTGTCTTCACTTTGTGTCTTTATCAACATGTCGTCCACAAAGACTTCCATGATTTTTCCGATGTGGTCTGAGAAGACTTTGTTCATCAGCCTTTGATAAGTAGCACCCACGTTCTTGAGACCGAAAGGCATCACGATGTAGCAGTAATTTGCTTTCGGCGTTAAAAACAAGGTCTTTTCTTGATTTGGTGGATACATGGGGATTTGGTTGTATCCCGAGTATGTGTCCATAAACGAGAGGTATCTATAAACGAGAAGTATGTGTCGATACTTGGGAGTGGGTAAGGATCTTTTGGGCAGGCTTTGTTGAGATCGGTGTAATCGGTACACATTCGTCACTTCCCATTTGATTTTTTCACCAAGACGATGTTGGCTAACCATAGTGGATACTTGACTTCTCTTATGAATCCTGCCTCCAGTAGTGCCTGTACCTGCTCTTCCACAGCTTAGGATCGCTCCGGTCCAACTTTTCATCGTCTCTGCTGCACCGGCCGAGATCCTGGATAGACCGCCAACTTGTGGCACATTGGCTTGGGGTCTATGCCTGGCATGTCTGCGGCTTTCCATGCGAATAGATCAACATTATCGCATAAGAATTGTATCAGTAATTCTTTTGAGTCTCCTCTTAGGATTGTTCCGATATTAGTTGTTTTGCCCGAGGTATCTCCGATCTGAACCTTCTCTATCTTGCCTTCTGGCTGCGGATGGAGTTCCTCTCGTCACTACACTCCGCCAAGCTCAATTGTATGAAACTCTTCTCCTCTACCTCTAAGGTTTAGACTTTTGTTATAAAAGCGGCGCGCCATCTTTTGATCTGCTTTTATTGTAGTTATCCCTTCTGTAGTTGGGAATCTCATGCATAGATGTGGGGTCGAGACTATTGCGTCGAGTTGATTGAGTGTTGTCCGACCTATTTGAGCATTGTAGGCTGAACTTATGTCGACCACAATGTAGTCTATTTTGAGGGTCCTGGATTAGTTCCCTTTTCTGAAGGTTGTATGTAGTGATATGTATCCTAATGGTTGTACCGGGGTATCTCCCAGTCCGAACAGACTGTTCGGGTATGCCTTAAGCTCCTTGTCTTCTAAACCGAGTTTGTCGAAAGCTGTTTTGAATAAGATGTCGGCGGAGCTTCCTTGATCTATTAGTGTGCGATGGAGATTGGCGTTTGCCAGTATGATGGTAATGACCATGGGGTCCTCGTGTCCCGAGATGATTCCAGATGCGTCCTCTTTAGTGAACGTGATTGCCGGGATGTCGGGTGCTTCCTCCTTTCCTTCGACATGATATACTTCTTTGAGATATCTTTTACGAGATGATTTGGAGATTCCTCCCCCTGCGAATCCGCCATGTATCATGTGGACGTGTCTCTCTGGTGTACGAGGTGACCGCGCGGTTCGTCCGATATCTTCGTCCCTTCGTCTCTTTCTTTGATCATCATCTCGGGTTGCTAGAAACCAATCTAGTTTTCCTTCCCTCACTAACTTTTCTATGATGTTCTTTAAATCGAAGCACTCATTGGTGGAGTGACCTCGCACTCGATGGTATTCGCAATACTCATTCCGATTTCCTCCCCCTCTTTTGCCTTTGAGTGGCCGAGCTGGGGGTATTTTCTCCGTGTGGTAGACTTCTTTGTATACGCCAACTAGGGATACCTTGAGAGGAGTGTAATTGTGGTATTTTTTTATTTTCTCCCCTTGCCGATCTTCTTTCCTTTTGGATTCCTTGTCTTTATCTCGGTAGGGGGCCCCAGATTTGGAGGTTTCTCCCAACCGAGCGTTTTCTTCCATGTTGATGTATTTTTCTGCTCGCTCTTGTACTTCGTCTAAGGAGGTAGGGTACTTCTTTGATATAGATTGGCTAAAAGGTCCCTCTCGTAGGCCATTGATGAGTCCCATGATGGCGGCCTCTGTTGGTAAGCTTTGTATGTCCATGCATGTTTTGTTGAATCTCTCCATGTAGTTGCAGAGGCTCTCCCGATCTCCTTGCTTGATCCCTAGTAAACTGGGGGCGTGCTTGGCCTTATCTTTTTGGATGGAGAATCTGGCTAGGAATTTTTTGGCTAGGTCGTCAAAGTTTGAGATGGACTTGGGAGGTAAGTTGTTGAACCATCTGATTGCTGTCTTCGTGAGAGTTGTTGGAAAGGCTTTACAGCAAACAACATCTGGGGCGTCAGTGAGGTACATTCTGCTTCTGAAATTACTGAGATGGTGGTTGGGATCCGTGGTGCCATCATACAAGGTCATAGTCGGGAGTTTGAAGTCTTTTGGAATTTTGGTTTTCATGATTTCCCTAGTGAACGGGTTTTGCTCTTTGCACGAATTTTCTTTGGGATTGGTCTGAGGAGCTTTCAACTTGAGATCGGCTTCCAATTGCTGTAGTTTTTCTTCCAATTCCCGACGTCGCCATACCTCTCTTTGTAGATCTCTTCCGATCTCTCGTTGTTGTTGGGTTTCTTTTTCAAGTTGCTTTAAGCGATCTTGAAGCGCTTCTATTGCTCTCGGATTTGGTGAGTCTTTGTCCCCGTTGGATTCCGGGATATCTTTCAGTGTAGTGTCCGCATTTTTGTGCGGCGTTCTATCTTCTAGATCTGAATCATGGTCGTTGTCATGGTCGTCTGCCATGGTGTTGGGATGACTTCCAGGTTCCCCGACAACGGCGCTAATGTTCCGAGGGTTACCTGAAACTGTAGGTCGATCTCGGATGAGATCTTCTGTACTGGTCGAAGATGATGTGTCCGGCTGGTTGGTGGCGGCCGGAGCTGTTGTGTCCGACTTGTTGGAGTGGCTGCACTGCTGATCCTTTGTCACCGGAGGGTGGGGGTACCTGCAAGAGACTCCGATGCTTAAGTTAGCACGGGTATTAAGCAGGTTTATTGTAGAATTAGAGTATGAGTTATACCTGGGTGCTCCAGTGTATTTATAGTAGTGAGATGTAACCTTCTTTGGATAAGATAAGTTAGTTATCTTATCTTATCTTATCTTTTGTTGAGGTCAGCTTATCTTCCGTGGAACCGCCCTTGTCTCTATCGGCTTGGGCTGCCTTTGGATCTGGGTCGTATTCCTTGAGTTGGGCCCTTCTTTGGGCTTTTCCTATCGCTTTGGCCGACTTCTTCGTAAAGAAGTCGGTCCGCTTGACCTAAAGAGGTCGATCGCTTTGCTACTGAACATCCTGGCTCGGTCATCTCGACCCAGGGTATGAACACGCACGTTCATTTGTCTTATATCTGTTTCACAACTTCGTACAACTAACATGCAAGTGCACTGGGTTGTCCAAGTAATAAACCTTACGTGAGTAAGGGTCGATCCCACGGAGATTGTCGGCTTGAAGCAAGCTATGGTCACCTTGTAAATCTCAGTCAGGCGGATTCAAATGTATTAAGAGATTATAGTGGATGAAAATAAATAAAATATAAAATAGGATAGTGGTACTTATGTAATTCATTGGTGAGAATTTCAGATAAGTGTATAGAGATGCTTTCGTTCCTCTGATCTCTGCTTTCCTGCTGTCTTCATCCAATCAATCCTACTCCTTTCCATGGTAAGCTTTATGTAGGGCATCACCGTTTTCAATGGCTACATCCCATCCTCTTGTGAAAATGGTCCAATGTGCTGTCACTGCATGGCTAATCATCTGTCGGTTCTCGATCATACTGGAATAGGATTTACTATCCTTTTGCGTCTGTCACTACGCCCAGCACTCGCGAGTTTGAAGCTCGTCACAGCCATCCCTTCCCAGATCCTACTCGGAATACCACAGACAAGGTTTAGACTTTCTGGATCTCAGGAATGGCCATCCATGGGTTCTAACTTATACCACAAAGACACTAATAACTCGGACTCGGTCCCTTGTATTAGATATCCAAGAGATATCCATTCAATCTAAGGTAGAACGGAAGTGGTTGTCAGGCACGCCTTCATAAGTTGAGAATGATGATGATTGTCACGATCATCACATCCATCATATTGAAGTGCGAATGAATATCTTAGAAGCAGAATAAGTTGAATTGAATAGAAAAACAGTAGTATTTTGCATTAATCCTTGAGGAACAACAGAGCTCCATACCTTAATCTATGGTGTGTAGAAACTCTACCGTTGAAAATACATAAGTGATAAGGTCCAGGCATGGCCGAATGGCCAGCCCCCAAAACATGATCAAAGGACCAAAAGATAATCCAAAGATGTAAATACAATAGTAAAAAGTCCTATTTATACTAGACTAGCTACTAGGGTTTACAGAAGTAAGTAATTGATGTAGAAATCTATTTCCGGGGCCCACTTGGTGTGTGCTTGGGCTGAGCATGAAGCTTTCACATGGAGAGGTCATTCTTGGAGTTGAACGCCAGTTTGCAACTTGTTTCTGGCGCTGAACGCCAGACTACAACATGGAACTGGCGTTCAACGCCAGTTTGCGTCATCTCAGCTCGGGCAAAGTATGAACTATTATATATTGTTGGAAAGCCCTGAATGTCTACTTTCCAAATCAATTGGAAGCGTGCCATTTGGAGTTCTGTAGCTCCAGAAAATCTACTTTGAGTGCAGAGAGGTCAGAATCCAACAGCATCTGCAGTCCTTCTTCAACCTCTGAATCTGATTTTTGCTCAGGTCCCTCAATTTCAGCCAGAAAATATCTGAAATCATAGAAAAACACACAATCTCATAGTAAAGTCCAGAAATGTAATTTTTAATTAAAAACTAATAAAAATATAATGAAAACTAATTAAATCATACTAAAAACATACTAAAAACAATGCCAAAAAGCGTATAAATTATCCGCTCATTAGATACACATATCAAGAGGTCTTTTAAGGGTTGTAATGGGGTTAGCATCAAGGTAGGATTGTATTTGGCCAAGTGGACTAAAATCTGAATCCTTAATTAACTTAAACTTTTCCCACCTTACTTAAGACAATCCATGTAATTACAATGCAAAATCTAACTACCCATTAACTATGTTTTCCACATATTCATGCATCCGATTTTGAGTACAGTACATATGCATTGCTTTCATCATTTACTTTGGGGCATTTTGTCCCCTTTTACTTATTTGCTTTTTCTTTTCTTTTTCTCACTTCTTTATATATATATATATATATATATATATATATATATATATATATATATATATATATTTTTTTTTTTTTCTCAATGCATATGATTAAATTATTGGATGCCTGAATCATGTCCTAAACATTTTTTTTCACATTTTCAGAAAATTCTAACATACTCAATTCTCAAACCAAATGTTTCCAAACCCAATTTTCCCACACTTAAATCATAAGCACTCTCACTAGTCTAAGCTAACCAAGGGTTCAAATTAAGGACATTATTATTTTTCGCTTAGAGTTAATGATGTGCTAAAGTAAAGAACAAAGGGGTAAAATAGGCTCAAAATTGGTTTGCAAAGAATAATGAAAAGGGTAAGGCCATATGGGTATGTAAGCTCAGTGAAATAAAGGCCTCAATCATGTAAGTGTATGCATACATCAAATAATGGAAATATAGAATTAAGCAAGACAAAAATCACAATTTTAGAGAGAACAACACACACCAAAAATAAAATTTTGGTTGATAAAATGCAACCAATCAAATAGGCTCAAAATCTCACTGGTTTTGTATGTTCAAGCTCTAAACCATGTTCCAGTATAATATTTCTTTAAACAAGTTTAACATTAAATTTTATTCAAATTAGTAAAATACTCTAAAAGGTTTCTTTGAAAAAGAAAATATTACTTCAACCAAGTGGTGAAATATGCACAAAATCAAATAATCATGCAATCAAACATGCAAATGCAACAACTAACAAGGAAAATAAACCATTGGTGTTGAGATAGAAGGGTAACTAACCCATGGAGATCGGTATCGACCTCCCCACACTTAAAGATTGCACCGTCCTCGGTGCATGCTAAGATGTACAAGTGGACGGGCTGCTCCAACTAATGTCTTTCTCTATAACTTGTGCAGATTGACTTGCCTGTCTCCCCAGTTAGAGGTTTTCCCTTTCCCTTCCTCGGTGGCCATCCTGAAAGAAGGAAAGTAACCCAGAAATAAAGATAAGAACATAAATAAAATATGGGTGTTAATGCCAGATAATAAAGGTCTCAATTACATGGTAGCTACAACATGCAAGTGAGAAAATAGTGGAAGCAAATGGCATACCAGTGGTGCAAAAGTTGCAACAAATGGGCGAGAAGTGTGGGTAATGAAAGACAATATAAATGCATGTCAATGCAAAAGGAATACCAGTATTATAAAAATTAGCATTGACATATAATTGATAATACCCAATCAGAATAAAACAAGTCATGAAGCACCAGAATAATTCAAGAAAAGATGTTACAGTTGAATAAGAAAATTTTTAACACCAATGAAAAAATAATGAATTTAGAAAAGAAAAATAAAAATATGCACAAAATTAAGATGCAATGAATAAAATATGCAAATAAATTAAGTAAAATAAAATGAAATATGAGAAGAATGAGAAGGGGAAGAAGGGAAGAAGAAGTAGGTAAGAAATGAGGGAGGAAAAATTAGGATTGGGGAAGAAAAGATAAGATTTTTGGTGCTGATTTGGATAAGTTGTGCGGCGCGGGCAACGCAGACGCGTGAGTCACGCATTCGCGCGGATAGCGCTTCTATGAAGTGACGCGGACGCGTGGAGCATGCGGACGCGTGACTCGAGTTGTGCTAGTGGCGCGAGGGCAGCCTCGCGCTCGCGCAACTCTCTGTTTAAATGCATTTTTGCCAAAAATTTGGTGTGACGCGTTCGCGTGGGTGACGCGATCACGTGGATGGCCATATTTGCAAAACGATGTGGACGCGTGGGGCACGCGTCCGCGTGGTAAGGCTTGTGTTTCTAGCACGAGTCTAGCCACGTTCCAGCCCAACATTCTGCCATACACCCCTTTTTACGTCGATTTTGGGGCACGCGTTCGCGTGGGTGACGCGGACGCGTGGGAGGCATTTTTCCCACATGACGCGGACGCGTCAGTGATGCGTTCACGTAGATCAATTTGTGTCAAAGACACGCCTCCAGCCACGCTCTTGCGTGACTCTCTGTTCACTTTTGTTTTCTTCCCAACGCACTGGTGACGCGGACGCGTCGGCGACGCTGTCGCGTCATGAGTGAATGTTTTTTTTTATGCAAATATGCAGTATGCAATGCTGATGCAAATGCTATGAATAACATTCAGGTTCAATGAAAATAATATAATATAAAAATAAACAACACGAAATAAAATTAAAAAAGAAACGACCATACCATGGTGGGTTGTCTCCCACCTAGCACTTTTAGTTAAAGTCCTTAAGTTGGACATTGGATGGACTTCCTGTTATGGTTGCTTATGCTTAAATTCATCCAGAAATCTCCACCAATGTTTGGAATGCCAACAGCCTCCGGGGTCCCAAACTATGCATGTAAAGCTGTTGAGCAGCTTCAAACAGGTTCTCAGGCTCCCGGGGTGACGAATGTCAGAATATATTCCAGGATCCCAAACTTTGCTTTTAAATCCACCGTTGTCTTGGTCTATATTCTTCGATCCGAGCGGTTTAGTAATTGTGTTCTCACCAAGATGACCAAACATCTTCCGAGACCCATTCAATTGAACATAACACCAATCCTTGCACTTCGAATTGAAGCGGCATGTACGCGTGCGCGTCCTTGTGAGAAACCACTTTTGCGCGTGCGCGCCTTGTATACGTGCGCGTCCATTGGTGCATTCCAAATCTTTGTGTCTTCATGCATTCTCCACTTTGCATGCTTTACTCCTCATTTCTTCCATCCAATACTTGCCTTATGAACCTGGAATTACTTAACAAACACATCAAGGCATTGAATGGACTTAAAGTGAAATAAAAATCACCAAATTAGGGCCTAAAAAGCATGTTTTTACACTTAAACAAAATTTAAGGGAGAATTACAAAACCATGCTATTTTGTTGAATAAATGTGGGAAAAGGTGAATAAATCCCCCAAAACAAGCACGAAATAAACCACGAAATCGGGGTTTATCAAATCTCCCCACACTTAAACTAAGCATGTCCTCATGCTAAAATCGAAAAATAAGCAAAGGTTATCACATTTATTCAATGCAAACCACTAACTAAATGCAATCTATCTACATGATGCAATGGCTTAATCAAAATAAATCAACTTCCAATAATACGCATATAAGCACAAGGGCTAAGGTATTAGCAATCAAGCAAACCACAATTGGATTGAATCGTTAAAAGAGTTTACAAACTTGCAAGAAAAGTTGATCATGAGTGAAAACATGTAATTGAGCGATTGAACCCTCACCGGATGTGTATCCGCTCTAGGCATTCAAGTGTATAGGGTTGATTCACTCAATTCTCCCCTAATCATGCTTTCCGAGATTTGTTTTTCATCTAACAATCAACAATTAATTCATGCATGCATACAAATATCATGAGGGCTTTCTCATAGGTTGTAATGGGGTTAGGGTCAAGGTAGGATGCCTATGGTCAAGTGAGCTAGAAATTTGAATCTTTGATTATCTTAAACTTCCCACCTAACCTATGACAACCTAAACGATTCTAAACAAACCTAACTACCCATTCTTCACTTTTCTCACACACTCATATCTTCTCTTTTTAATTACCACACATATGCATTGACTTTTATTGAACTTCACTTTGGGGTATTTTTTATTGCAAAAATATTTTTTATTTTTTTATTATTATTATTTTTTTATCTTTTTTTTTTAACATAGAATATATATAAGAGCATCAATGTGTATGGTGTAAACATGATTGATACATGAGTATGTACCCAATTCCCAAGATTTTTCAACAAAACACAAAAATACACTTTTATCTCTACCCAATGTTCCCAACTCTCCCAAAATCAATTAATGAGCACTCTCACTAGTCTAAGCTAATCAAAGATCCAAACTAAGGGATATTTATTGTTTTTCACTTAGGCTTGTAATGTGCTAACATTTAAGAATAAGTGGGTTAAGCATAGGCTCAAAATTGGCTAACAATGGAAGAAAAAAAAGGTTGGCTATTTGGGTAAGTGAGTTGTATGAACAATGGCCTCAATCATATAAATGCATGTATACACAAAATAATGGACATAAAGATTCAAACAAATCAAGGATTACAATCATAGGAAGAGAATAATGCACACAAGAATGAAAATAAGTGGTTATATGATGTAACCATACAATTAGGCTCAAAACTCACATGCTTGTGTTCTTAGCTCAAAACATGATCCACAACGTATATAACTCAAGCAAGTTCTAAAAAAATTTCAACCAATTGGGGTAGTGTTCTAAAAATGAGTTTCTTGAAAATTTTCATCATATTAATTAAGCTTATTCTAATGCAATATTGTGATTAAAAAAAAAATTTTTTTCCTAGTTTGTCCCTTTCGATCAAAACACATTCCTCATAGAAAGGGTTAACTAGATTTTTAGTAATCCATTAATTTTCTAATCACAATCAACAACTAGGATGCAAAACATATATATACATATATATATATATATATATATATATATACTAAGAGTGTGCAACAACCAAAATAAGAGTATCTACAACGGCATAAATATGTACAGTAATCCCAAAATAACCTAAAACATAGAGTACGGAATAAAATAAAATAGAGTAGTAGCGAATAGAAATAAAAGTCTGAAAATTCACCACATGAATGCAAACACCGGTCACGAGCGGTGACCTCCCCACACTTTGGAATTAAGCATCGTCCTCGATGCTGCTACTGAAGCTCGGGATGGGGGTCAACAATCGCACCAGGCTGTGGCTCATACTCAAGCTCGGGCTGTGGAACTGGAGGTGGCACTAGCTGTGGCTCAAGTACTGGCTGTGGCTCCGGGATGTCACGCTGGACTTCAGTGGTGGCCTGCATCTCTAGTGGTGCCTCCTGCTGTGTCGGCTCCTCAGTATGCTCCTCATCCTGATCCTGCTCATCAGAAGCGGGAGACTATGGAAGTGGAGGAAGCTCAATGCCCTATGATGCAAACGCCTGGTCTAAGTGGTCGAGATGTCGCATGACACGACGCTCGAAGCGCACCATAAAGCAAAGAAGGTGCTGCACTAACAGATAAGTCGGCTCAAGTGCTGGTGGTGGTGGTAAGGACGCTGCTGCCGCCGTGGAGGAAGAAGGTCCTGCTGCCTCAACTGCAGCTCTAGCCCGAGAACGACGTCTGGTCGAGGGCTTCTCGTGCACCCATCCACCCCATGGAATAGTAACTTCCTTATCGTCGTCATCTGGGGGTGGTGGTGTCGCATCATCGTCCTCCCATGGGACATCAGCCAGCTCAGCCAAGCTGGTAACCAGCGTAGGAAACGGTAGCAAGCCGCAGATATGAGCTCTCCACATGCTATGCCTAATCAGCCGTGGGAAATACACCTCTTTCCCCTCCATGACACACCCAATCAGAGTCAGCATATCCATCGGGATCTCTGAGAAGTGAGTGGTAGGCAGGACGTAGTGGGCGAAGATCTGCTGCCAGGTCCTAGCCTCCCTAGTCAGATATGCTAATAGCATCCGCTTAGGCTTCTTGTTGTTCGCATCCATCACCCAAGGAGCATCTGGTGTAGCAATCACGCGCTTAAGCGCCTCATAGTCAAAGATCATGGAAAGGATAGCCACATCTGCCTGCTGATAGGCACAAGTCTCAGGAGTACCAACTCTGCAAAGCAGTGCATCCGCTATAGCCTCTTCAGTGATCGTAATTTCTCTACCCCTTACGTGCACTGATTCCAAGTTTACCCGGAAGAAGTTACAGTAGAACTCCTTAACCCATGAGATGTTGATCCTTCCTAGGTCCCTATCAACAAAATCCAATCCCAACTCTGAAATACGGGTGTTTATAGCACGCCTCACGTCATTGGGAAGATTCAGCTTCTTCTCAATGTTCAAGTTTTTCTTTATATAACGGGAGAAGCGTAGCTCGCAGTAGAGGTTGGGGAATTTGATTAAATCAGTGGATGGAAGTGACTGATTTTCTATATCTTCATCATTCAACGGTTTCTTTGCATAGTTAGCATATATTGAGGGGGTAGAGGTTTTGGAGCGCTTCCTCTTTTTGGAAGTGGCGGCTATGGCTTTTCCTTTATCCGACATCCTGAAAAAAAAAACAAAGGTAATATAATATAAGCATATAGCCAAGTAGATATAAAGCACTCAAAGCAAAGCATATTCATGAAGTGAATAAAGAAAGGAGATTTCTTGGAATGCAAGCAACAAAACACAGAATTCAAACCAGATTTCAAATCAAGAATTCGAACCATAATTTGTACATTATTCGTTTACTGAGTTCAGAAAGCACCATATCCAAAAGAATGACATAAAGAGTTAAGTTGAAAACCAAAGAAGTCAATTGGTTAAACAGGTCAAAGTTAGAATTCAGTTGAAAATTAGTGATATGGTGATTACTATCTCCGTTCGAAAGGAATGCACAAAACAAGGCTGTAAGCACACTCACAATCATGAATTGCAACAAGTCATTGATGATGAAATATGATATTGCTAGAAAGTAACTAATATGAAAACAAGTCACCAATCAATGTAAAGATCACTAGAATCGTATGAATATGTGTTGGTAGAACCAGTTCATTAGGGAATGAATCAATCAAGAAGCATTCAACACTAAATTCAATGATGCATCAAAGTCACAAGTTGAAGGAAGAGTGGAAAACCTTGTGGTCTATGAGGCTTAATGTAAATTACGCATGAATAAAGTGAATTAAGTCAGCCACACAGATTGAAAATTTTCAACTTATGTATCAATGTAAAAGAGGCATGAAACTTTAAAAGATTTACAAGCAATGGCCAATCAAAGAGCTTACTCAACCATGCAATGCATAGAAGCAAATCAACATGACCAAACAAGCAAGAATATGGACAGCATGACCAAAGGATTTGTTCTTGAGGAGTTTTCAAAATTCTATTTGACACAGAAATCATCAAATAGAAGTTTGTTAATCCAATCAAAACATTGTTAATTCAAGAATTAAGGTTAAGAAAAATTCGGCAGCATTTCAGCAGCAAATTGGCTAATCCTCAATTTTAAACAGTTACAGCAAATTCCATACGAACTCATTAAAGAATCAGAAGCACAGAAATCATGTACGAATTCATATGAATGGCTAAACAAGCCAATAATGCAGCACAAACAGCAGCAATCAGTATGAATTTACTCAGCCAGCAAGCATTCTTTCTCAGAACATTGATCAAAAATCATGGCTTACAATACAGCACATATATCAATTGAGCACAAAACAAATCAATGAAATAGAGCAATTCCACAGAGCAGTAAAAATTCAAACAAACCTAAATCCACTACTCAGCCCAGATTCGCTAACCACCTAATTCAAACTAAACTAACTAACAAATCTAATCTAACTAGCTAATTCGAACTATACTAATGCAATTACAGTAAAAAGTCAAAAGAAGAAGCAAAACAGGGGGGTGAGAACCTGGGTGTAGAGATTGAACGAGAAAAAAGAGAAGAAGGCGAAGTGAGATGAAGAGAGAGAGAGAATCGGCCAGAGCAGCGCGGCGGTCTTGTGGCACAGCAGAGCTCGTGCCGGCGACAATGGTGGTCGCGGTGGCGCTGGGGCGGCACTGAGGGCGAGCAAAGACAGAGAGAAGCGGCGAAGAAGTGAGAGAGAGGGAAGGAGTGAGAGAAGAGGGTTGGGTGGTAATGGCGGCGGCGACGGCGATGGATGCGGGTTGCTTGCCGGAGGATGAAGGTGGAAGATGGTGAGAGAGAAGAAAATGGAACGTTGGGGAAAAGAAGGGAGTTGATGCGCGAATGCACTAGGGCTTCACGTCCCTGGGGTAAGTAAAAATTCGAATCCACACGTGCGCGCACCTTGCGCGCTTGCGTGGGTGGGAAAAATGGAAGAACGGCGCGGGAGCGCCATGCACGCTTGCGCGTAGATGGAGGGGTTAGAATGCGCGCGGACGCGTACGGTGCACTAACGCGTGGTTGTACTGGGTCGAAGGCACAAAAGAGGCCCAGAGTTGGCAAAACTCTCGGGTCCTTTGGCCTGGATGATGCTAAGACGCATCGACGCACGCGCGCAATGTGCGCGTTCGCGTGGATGGCTTGAGCTTATTGGATAGGCGCAGAGGCGTGAAGTACGCTAACGCCTGGACAGAGAAATAGGGAGTGGCGCGGACGCGTATAGCGTGCGTTCGCGTGATTTGAGGCACAGAGTTGGCCCAAAAGTGGCGCAACTCTCTCGTCCTTGGCCCAGAAAACTTAAATGTGCAGCCGACGCGTGTGCGCTCCTTGCGCTTGCGCGTGGCTTTTTTTTTTTTTAATGAGCATCAAAAGATCTCATAACTTCTCATCCTTTTTTTAAAACTCTAGAACAAGCTAAGGTGTAAGATTAAGCACATTTTGAGACATAGGGGTAATTTTCAAACAACTTGAGAAAACTTGCAATTTAAGCAAAAACCCAATTCAAAGATTCATCCCTCATTAAAGCACAAAATGCATAAACACCTTAGTAAACAAAGAGAATTATACCAAGAAGTAAAGAAACTATATACAATGGAACCCAATTCATTCATTCATTATATCTATAAGAGAATGGAAAGAGTTTACCATGGTGGGGTGTCTCCCACCAAGCACTTTTAGTTTAAGTCCTTAAGTTGGACATCGGGAGGCTTCTTATCAAGGTGGCTTATGCTTGTATCCATCCTTGAACCTCCAAAAGTGCTTGTCCTTCAATCGGTTGTCAGAAGTTCCAACCTTCTTCATGAAGCTTTGGTGAGGTTCTCTCCAAGACTTGAGCTCCCGTAAACGACTATCATAGGATAATCCAGGATCCCATATCTTGTCCTCGCACCCATCTTCTAGTTGATTGCCTTGACTTTGTCCGGGTGACAAGAAAACAGAATTCTCATGGAGGCACCAGATTACTCTCCTAGACCCATTTAATTTAGCATTGCACCAATCCATGCTCTCTAATTTCGAGCTTCCCACCATAATGAGCCTAAATTTAGATCGCCAACCACTAAACATCCTCCTCTTTCGCTTAATTCCACAAAGCGCCCTAAGTTGGCCATCGGTTTCAAGCAAACCATACTCAAGTGGGATTATAAAGCTGAGAGTTAGAAGTTTTACCCACTCAAGTGGAGGATTGGATGACGAACTAGGTGGAGGAGTTCCCAAAGATCTTAATAAAGCATGCTCTACTCCCGTCCATCCTCTTCTAGAGGTTTCTACCACTTGGCGAGCTTCCTCAAGTTTCCATTCCTCTTCACCAATTTCTTCTATTTCTTCCCCATCACTCTCATCATAGATAGGAGGCAAAGTAAAATCTACCTCATCATCAAATCCAGACAATTCGGGGAAGGATTCTTCAAACTCGAAAGGATCATATGTTGATTCGGAATCATCATAAATAGGAGCGTTTGTTGCTTGGAATACTTCTCCCAGTTCTTCACTCGCATTAAGCCTTGGAGGTTGTACGTCCTCCTCAACCTTGCTTTCCAATCTACTGGGGGAAGGTTCAACAGGATCGTCAAGGGGATTGATCAAGGTGGGCAAAAAATCACTAGTGATGGAATCCACTTCTTGATCAATTTCCTCCAACTTTTTGTTTACTTCCGCAACATTACTCTTTTCTGCAACATCCCCTCCAAGCTTCTTGGAAGAGATTTCTTCGATCCGAGATTCCTTTATGTGCTCAACGTATCCTAAACATCCATCCACTACTTCCTCATGTGCACTTATCTCTATCTTCTCCTCTTGTTGTCCTTCTGGCCTCAATTCTCCTTCCTCACCATGGAGCTTCAAGTTCACATCCTCACGGGGTCCCTTGGTTGTCTTTCTACATTCAACAATGGGAGTACTTATGGCGCATGAGCTTAGGTGAGATGTTAGGTGACCCACGGCTTCTACTATGCAGGCCACCCTTACTCTTAACTCCTTAAACTTAGTTTCATCCTCCTCTTGTCGCCTCAAAATTCGAGATTCGAGGTCTCTCAGTTCTAACATGAAGGCTTCATCAGGAGATGGTGTTGGAAGAGAGAATTCATCGGTTAGGTAGAGATTTTCGTAATCGGAAGGTGGTTTAAATTGGTGGAGTTCTTGAGGTGGTGTATGTGGAATTTGTGGTTCTTGAGAGTATTGGTATTGGGATGGTGGTTATTCTACATGTGATTCTAACGGTGGTTGATATGGTGTGTATGAGTTATGGTCAAGTGGAGGTAAATGGCGGTATGAGGCTTGTGAGTATGACGTGTGGCTATATTGAGGATATGGCTCACAGGCATATGGTGTTGGTTCTTGAAAGTCACAAGGGAGTTCACCATAGCCAGTGGATTGTCATGCATCATAGAATGGCCCTTCTTCATAGTGCATTGGCGGAGGTTGTTGCCATGGAGGTTGATCAAATGTCTGAGGCTCCTCCCACCTTTGATCTCCAATTCCTTGATGCACATCCTCATTGAGGCTTTCATTTCCTACAACATAGTTTGAGCTACACTCATAGCCAAAGTGAGAATTCATAGTGAAGTAGAAAATAAAAACAAAGAGCAATAAGAAATGAAGGAGACTAAATCCTAAAACTAGCAAAAATCAACAAACAAACCAAAGATAAAGCTATTCACAATATTTACAATAGCCAATAACATAGCACCATTGGCTCCCCGGCAACGGCGCCATTTTTGATGATCTAAAAATTATTGACGGTTTAGAATTTATCTAATGGAGTCTCATTGTGAAGTATAGTTTCCAAACCAATCAATAATCCTCTCAATCAAAAAAAATATTGGTTGTCACAAGTAACAAACCCCAATGAATTTATAACCGAAGTATTTAGACTCCGGGTCGTCTCCCTAGGATACAATGGAATGCTTGCGTATTGGCTATGATGGGGTAAAAAAAGAGGGGTTTTGTTTGATTAGAGGGGCAATAAAATAAAAAGACAAGAAAAGTAAGTTGAGCAAGTAATTAAAGAAAGAAATTAATAAAGAGAGACATTCATGGTAATGGATTGAGATCATAAGCTTTCTATCCTAGTCATGCATGACTAATTCATCTTATTTAGTTAACTCACACATCGGGAGAATGTCAAACAAGATTAATTAATCATGTCACAAATATAAACAAGAATTTATCTCATTACGTCAACTCCAACAAATAGGGAGAAAGTCTAATGAGACTAGCTAATCTCAATCCAAAAGTCCTAATCGACTTACTAATTGAATTAGCAAAAGATTAGTGTCAATGGAAACAATATTAGCTAACAACTCTAGATCACCAACATAAGTTGGGTTTTACATGACTCAAGATTGCCCAATTACTCTTTCCAAGCCAAGAATGCTCAAAATCTACTCTAACATCCTTCCAAGCATTTGATCAAACACTTGGAAGGCATATGGTGCACAAAATTGTGATCATCAACAATGGCGCCAAAGACTTGGAGCTCTTAAATGTGAATCACACTTTGTCACAATTCCGCACAACTAACCAGCAAGTGCACTGGGTCGTCCAAGTAATAAACCTTACGTGAGTAAGGGTCGATCCCATGGAGATTGTCGGCTTGAAGCAAGCTATGGTCATCTTATAAATCTCAGTCAGGCGGATTCAAATGGTTATGGAGTTTAAGGTGATGAAAATAAACATAAAATAAAGATAGAGATACTTATTTAATTCATTGGTGGATTTCAGATAAGCGTATGAAGATGCTTTGTTCCCCTTGAACCTCTGCTTTCCTATTGCCTTCTTCCAATCATTCATACTTCTTTCCATGGCAAGCTTTATGTTGGGCATCACCGTTGTCAATGGCTACATCCCGTCCTCTCAATGAAAATGGCCCTGATGCTCTGTCACAACATCGGCTAATCAGCTGTCGGTTCTGGATCATGTCGGAATAGGATCCATTGATCCTTTTGCGTCTATCACACGCCCCACAATCACGAGTTTGAAGCTCGTCACAGTCATCCCTTCCCAGATCCTACTCAGAATACCACAGACAAGTTTTAGACATTCCGGATCTCAGGAATGGCCGCCAATAATTCTAGCCTATACCACGAAGGTTCCAATCTTAGATTAGAAACCCAAGAGATATGCATTCTAGCCATTGCTAATAGAACAGAGGTGTTTGTCAGGCACATGTTCATAGGTGAGAATGATGATGAGTGTCACAGATCATCACATTCATCAATTTGAAGAACGAATGAATATCTTGGAGAAGAAATAGACTTGAGTTGAATAGAAAAATAATAGTACTTTGTATTAATTCATGAAGAACAGCAGAGCTCCAC
This sequence comes from Arachis hypogaea, assembly GCF_003086295.3. Lineage (NCBI taxonomy): Eukaryota > Viridiplantae > Streptophyta > Magnoliopsida > Fabales > Fabaceae > Arachis > Arachis hypogaea. The sequence continues at coordinate 51,674,310 of NC_092055.1, forward strand.
ACCTTAATCTATAGTGTGTAGAAACTCCACCATTGAAAATACATAAGAACAAATAGTGTAAGCATGGCCGAATGGCCAGCCTCAAAGGTCTAAGGACTAAACGTCCCAAGATGATCCAAATACAATAGCAAAAGGTCCTATTTATAGAGAACTAGTAGCCTAGGGTTTACAGAAATCAGTAATTAATGCAGAAATATTCTTCTGGGCCCACTTGGTGTGTTCTTGGGCTGAGCATTGAAGCATTTTCGTGTAGAGACTTTTTTTGGAGTTAAACGCCAGCTTTTGTGCCAGTTTGGGCGTTTAACTCCAGCTTTTCTGCCAGTTTTGGAGTTAAACGCCAAAATTCTTGAGCTGACTTGGAATGCCTATTTGGGCCATCAAATCTCGGGCAAAGTATAGACTATTTTATATTTCTGGAAAGCCCCAGATGTCTACTTTCCAATGCAATTGAGAGCGCGCCAATTGGGCTTCTGTAGCTCCAGAAAATCCACTTTGAGTGCAGGGAGGTCAGAATCCAACAGCATCTGCAGTCCTTTTTCAGCCTCTGAATCAGATTTTTGCTCAGGTCCCTCAATTTCAGCCAGAAAATACCTGAAATCACAGAAAAACACACAAACTCATAGTAAAGTCCAGAAGGGTGATTTTTATTAAAAAACTAATAAAAATATAATAAAAACTAATTAAAATATACTAAAAACATACTAAAAACAATGCCAAAAAGCGTATAAATTATCCGCTCATCACAACACCAAACTTAAATTGTTGCTTGTCCCCAAGCAACTGAAAATCAAATAGGATAAAAAAGAAGAGAATATACAATGAATTCCAAAAACATCTATGAAGATCAGTATTAATTAGATGAGCGGGGCTTTTAGCTTTTTGCTTCTGAACAGTTTTGGCATCTCACTTTATCCCTTGAAGTTCAAAATGATTGGCATCTATAGGAACTCAGAATCCAGATAGTGTTACTGACTCTCCTAGTTAAGTATGTTGATTCTTGAACACAGCTACTTTATGAGTCTTGGCCGTGGCCCTAAGCACTTTGTTTTCCAGTATTACCACCGGATACATAAATGCCACAGACACAAAACTGGGTGAACCTTTTCAGATTGTGACTCAGCTTTGCTAGAGTCCCCAATTAGAGGTGTCCAGGGTTCTTAAGCACATTCTTCTTTTTGCTTTGGACCTCGACTTTAACCGCTCAGTCTCAAGTTTTCACTTGACACCTTCACGCCACAAGCACATGGTTAGGGACAGCTTGATTTAGCTGCTTAGGCCAGAATTTTATTTCTGTGGGCCCTCCTATCCACTGATGCTCAAAGTCTTGGATCCTTTTTATCACCCTTGCCTTTTGGTTTAAAGGGGTATTGGCTTTTTCTGCTTGCTTTTCCTCTTTTTTTTTTCTGCAAGCTTTTCACTACTTTTTCTTGCTTCAAGAATCAATTTTATGATTTTTCAGATCATCAGATAACATTTCTCCTTTTCCTTTCATTCTTTCAAGAGCCAACAATTTTAACATTCATAAACAATAAAATTCAAAAATATGCACTGTTCAAGCATTCATTCAGAAAAACAATAGTATTGCCACCACATCAAGATAATTAAACTGTTTTAAAATTTGAAATTCATGCACTTCTTTTTCTTTTTCAATTGAAAACATTTTTCATTTAAGAAAGGTGATGGATTCATTTTCATAGCTTTAAGGCATAGACACTAAGACACTAATGATCATGTAATAAAGACATAAACATAGATAAACATAAAGCATAATTTTCGAAAAACAGAAAATAAAGAACAAGGAAATTAAAGAACGGGTCCACTTTAGTGATGGCGGCTTGTTCTTCCTCTTGAAGATCTTATGGAGTGCTTGAGCTCCTCAATGTCTCTTCTTTGCCTTTGTTGCTCCTCTCTCATAGTTCTTTGATCTTCTCTAATTTCATGGAGGAGGATGGAATGCTCTTGGTGCTCCACCCTTAGTTGTCCCATGTTGGAACTCAATTCTCCTACGGAGGTGTTGATTTGCTCCCAATAGTTTTGTGGAGGAAGATGCATCCCTTGAGGTATCTCAGGGATTTCATGATGAGGAATTTCCTCATTCTCTTGATGAGGTTCTCTTGTTTGCTCCATCCTTTTCTTAGTGATGGGTTTGTCCTCATCAATGAGAATGTCTCCCTCTATGTCAATTCCAACCGAATTGCAAAGGTGACAAATGAGATGAGGGAAGGCTAACCTTGCCTTAGTAGAGGACTTGTCCGCCACCTTGTAGAGTTCTTGGGATATAACCTCATGAACTTCCACTTCATCTCCAATCATGATTCTATGTATCATGATAGCCCGGTCTATAGTAGCTTCGGACCGGTTGCTAGTGGGAATGATTGAGCGTTGGATGAACTCCAACCATCCCCTAGCCACGGGCTTGAGGTCATGCCTTCTTAGTTGAACCGGCTTCCTTCTTGAATCTCTCTTCCATTAAGCGCCCTCTTCACATATGTCCATGAGGACTTGGTCCAACCTTTGATCAAAGTTGACCCTTCTAGTGTAGGGGTGTGCATCTCCTTGCATCATGGGCAAGTTGAATGCCAACATTATATTTTCTGGACTAAAATCCAAGTATTTCCCTCGGACCATTGTAAGCCAATTCTTGGGGTCCGGGTTCACACTTTGATTATGGTTCTTGGTGATCCATGCATTGGCATAGACTCTTGAACCATTAAGATTCCGACTTGTTGAATGAGGTTGGTGAGAACTTTCCAACCTCTTCATCGGATCTCATGTCGGATCTCCGGATACTCATTCTTTTTGAGTTTAAAAGGGACCTCGGGGATCACTTTCTTCTTGGCCACAACTTCATAGAAGTGGTCTTGATGCACCCTTGAGAGGAATCTCTCCATCTCCCATGACTCGAAGGTGGAAGCTTTTGCCTTCTCTTTCCTCTTTCTAGAGGTTTCTCTGGCCTTTGGTGCCAGAAATGGTTATGGAAAAACAAAAAGCTTTAGCTTTTATCACACCAAACTTAGAAGCTTGCTCGTCCTCGAGCAAAAGAAGAAAGAAGAGAGTAGAAGAAGAAGAAATAGAGGAGATGGAGTGGGCTTTGTGTTTTGGCCAAGGAGGATAGGTAGTATGTATGTTTGTGAAAATGAAGGAGTGAAGATGGGTTTATATAGGGGTGAGAGGGGTGTGTATGGTTCGGCCATAGAGGGTGGGTTTGGGAGGGAAAGTGGTTTGAATTTGAATGGTGAGGTAGGTGGGGTTTTATGAAGGATGGATGTGAGTGGTGAAGAGAATGGTGGGATTTGATAGGTGAGGGGTTTTTGGGGAAGAGGGATTGAGGTGATTGGTGAATGAGTAAAGAAGAGAGAGAGTGGTGGGGTAGGTAGGGATCCTGTGGGGTCCACAGATCCTGAGGTGTCAAGGATATCTCATCCCTGCACCAAGTGGCGTGCAAAACGCCCCTTTCTACCAATCCTGGCGTTAAACGCCAGGCTGCTGCCCATTTCTGGCGTTTAACGCCAGCTTCTTGCCCATTCCTGGCGTTAAACGCCAGTCTGGTGCCCTTTTCTGGCGTTTAAACGCCAGTAAGTTTCTCCTCCAGGGTGTTCTATTTTTCATTTTGTTTTTCCTTCTCTTTTTGCTTTTTCAATTGTTTTTGTGACTTCACATGATCATCAACCTACAGAAAACATAAAATAACAAAAGAAAATAGAAATTTTACATAGATAAGTAAAAATTGGGTTGCCTCCCAACAAGCGCTTCTTTAATGTCAATAGCTTGACAGTGGCTCTCATGGAGCCTCACAGATGTTCAGAGCAATGTTGGAACCTCCCAACCCCAAACTTAGAGTTTGAATGTGGGGGTTCAATACTAAACTTAAAGTATGGTTGTGGCCTCCCAACACCAAACTTAGAGTTTGACTGTGGGGGCTCTGTTTGACTCTGTATTGAGAGAAGCTCTTCGTGCTTCCTCTCTATGGTGACAGAGGGATATCCTTGAGCTTTAAACACAAGGGAGTCTCCATTCACTTGAATGATCAATTCTCCTCTGTCAACATCAATCACAACTTTTGCTGTGGCTAGGAAGGGTCTTCCAAGGATGATGGATTCATCCATACACTTCCCAGTCTCTAGGACTATAAAATCAGTAGGGATGTAATGGTCTTCAACCTTTACCAAGACATCCTCTACAAGTCCATAAGCCTATTTCTTTGAATTGTCTGCCATCTCTAGTGAGATTCTTGCAGCTTGTACCTCAATGATCCCTAGCTTCTCCATTACAGAGAGAGGCATAAGGTTTATGCTTGACCCTAGGTCACACAGAGCCTTCTCAAAGGTCATGGTGCCTATGGTACAAGGGATTGAGAACTTTCCAGGGTCCTGTCTCTTTTGAGGTAATCTCTGCCTAGTCAAGTCATCCAGTTCTTTGATGAGCAATGGAGGTTCATTCTCCCAAGTCTCATTACCAAACAACTTAGCATTTAGCTTCATGATTGCTCCAAGGTACTTAGCAACTTGCTCTTCAGTGACATCTTCATCTTCTTCAGAGGAAGAATACGCATCAGAGCTCATGAATGGCAAAAGTAAATTTAATGGAATCTCTATGGTCTCAGTGTGAGCCTCAGATTCCCATGGTTCCTCTTTAGGGAACTCCATGGAGGTCAGTGGGCGTCCATTGAGGTCTTCCTCGGTGGAAATCACTGCGTCTTCCTCCTCTCCATGTTCGGCCATGTGAGATGTGGTTATGGCCTTGCACTCTCTTTTTGGATTCTCTTCTGTATTGCTAGGGAGAGTGCTAGGAGGGAGTTCAGTAATTTTCTTACTCAGCTGACCCAATTGTGCCTCCAAATTTCTAATGGAGGACCTTGTTTCAGTCATGAAACTTTGAGTGGTTTTTATTAGATCAGAGACAATGGTTGCTAAGTCAGAGGGGCTCTGCTTAGAATTCTCTGTTTGTTGCTGAGAAGATGATGGAAAAGGCTTGCCATTGCTAAACCTATTTCTTCCACCATTATTGTTGTTGAAACCTTGTTGAGGTCTCTGTTGATCCTTCCATGAGAGATTTGGATGATTTCTCTATGAAGGATTATAGGTGTTTCCATAGGATTCTCCCATGTAATTCACCTCTTCCATTGCTAGGTTCTCAGGATCATAAGCTTCTTCCTTAGAGGAAGCTTCCTTAGTACTGCCTGTTGCTGCTTGCATTTCAGACAGACTCTGAGAAATCATATTGACTTGCTAAGTCAATATTTTATTCTGAGCTAATATGTCATTCAGAGTATCAATCTCAAGAACTCCTTTCTTCTGAGCTATCCCATTATTCACAGGATTCCTTTAAGAAGTGTACATGAATTAGTTATTTGCAACCATTTCAATGAGTTCTTGAGCTTCTGCAGGCGTCTTCTTCAGATGAAGAGATCCTCCAGCAGAGCTATCCAATGACATCTTGGATAGTTCAGACAGACCATCATAGAAGATTCCTATGATGTTCCATTCTGAAAGCATGTCAGAAGGACACCTTCTGATCAATTTCTTGTATCTCTCCCAAGCTTCATAGAGGGACTCACCATCCTTCTGTCTAAAGGTTTGGACTTCCACTCTAAGCTTGCTCAATTTTTGAGGTGGAAAGAACTTTGCCAAGAAGGCATTGACTAGATTTTCCCAAGAGTTCAGCCTTTCCTTAGGTTGTGAATCCAACCATGTTCTAGCTCTGTCTCTTACAGCAAAAGGAAAGAGCATAAGTCTGTAGACTTCAGGGTCAACCCCATTGGTCTTGACAGTGTCACAGATTTGCAGGAATTCAGATAAGAATTGATGAGGATCTTCCAATGGAAGTCCATGAAACTTGAAATTCTGTTGCATTAGAGAAACCAATTGAGGCTTAAACTCAAAGTTGTTTGCTCTAATGGCAGGGATTGAGATGCTTCTCCCATAGAAATCAGGAGTAGGTGCAGTAAAGTCACCAAGCACCTTCCTTGCATTGTTGGCATTGTTGTTTTCGGCTGCCATGGTTTCTTCTTCTTTGAAGAGCTTTGTTAGGCCCTCTAAAGAGAATTGTTCTTTAGCTTCTCTTAGCTTTCTCTTCAAGGTCCTTTCAGGTTCAGGATCAGCTTGAACAAGTATGCCTTTATCTTTGTTCCTGCTCATATGAAAGAGAAGAGGACAAGAAAGTAGGGAATCCTCTATGTCACAGTATAGAGATTCCTTGAAGTGTCAGAGGAAAAGAAGATTAGAAGGAGGAGGTAGATAGAAGAGAATTCGAACATATAAAGAAGGAGGGAGTTCGAATTGTACTTTGAGGAGGAGTCTTAGTCCCTTAAATAGAAGGATGTGAGAAGAGGGGAAGAATTTTTGAAAATTAATAAAAAGATTTTAAAAAGAAATTTGAAAATTTGATTGAGATTTTCGAAAACTAAGATTGGGAAAGAAATAAAGTGATTTTTGAATTTTGAAATTAGAAAAAGATTTGATTGAAAAAAATTAATTTTGAAAAAGATGTGATTGAAAAGATATGTTTGAAAAGATATGATTGAAAATCAATTTAGAAAAAGAGAATTTTTAAAATTAAATTTGATTACTTGACTATCAAGAAATTAAAAGATATGATTTTAAAATTTAAAGTTTGATCCTTTCTTAATAGGCAAGTAACAACTTGAAAATTTTGAAGTAAATCTTTAATTGAAGCAAGAATTTTTGAAAATAGTAAAAATAAATATAAAATGGAAAGAAATTGATTTTGAAAGAGATATAATTGAAAAGATATGATTTGAAAAAGATTTAATTTTGAAAAATTATGAAAACTTGAAAAAAATGTGAATTAAAAACAAAATCTTCCTTCTAGTGTCATCCTGGCGTTAAACGCCCAAAATGGTGCCCATTCTGAAGTTTAACGCCCAAAACTCTACCTTTTTGGGTGTTAAACGCCCAGCCAGGTACCCTGGCTAGCGTTTAAATGCCAGTTTTCCTTTTTCACTGGGCGTTTTGAACGCCCAGCTTTTTCTGTTTGATTCCTCTGCTGAATGTTCTGAATCTTCAATTCTCTGTATTATTGACTTGAAAAGACATAGTTTTGAAAAATATTTTTGAATTTTTGATGATGAGAAACAATAAAAATGCAACTAAGATCAAATAAACAATGCATGTAAGACACCAAACTTAAAAGTTTGTATACTAAGGACTATAACAATGTAAAAATGCATATGAAAAATAACAAAACACACTAAACAAGAGAATTTAAAGATCAGAGCAATGAAATCATCAAGAACAACTTGAAGATCAATGAAGAACAATATGTATAAATTCAAAAAATGCAAGAAGAATGCAATTGACACCAAACTTAAAAATTGATACTAGACTCAAACAAGAAACATAAAATATTTTTGGTTTTATGATTTTAAAATTTTTTTTTTGTATTTTTTTCGAAAATTATATAGAACGGAAAATAAAGAGAATCAAAACTTTTAATAAGAATTCCAGGAATCATGCAATGTTAGTCTAAAGCTTCAGTCTAAAAAGAATAGACATGTTTGGCCAAGCTTCAACAGGACATTACATTCAATAGCTAAATTGATGAGAATCAATCAGCTTTTGTGATGGTGGGAACATCACCTTGAAACTCTATAATTCATTCTTAAAAATTCTAAAGAAAAAATACCTAATCTAAGCAACAAGATGAACTGTCAGTTGTCCAAACTCGAACAATCCCCAGCAACGGCGCCAAAAACTGGGTGTTGTTGCCGGACCAAACTTGGCACGGTTGTTACCAGAAACAAATGCGAAATTGTTGTTCGTTCATTCGTTCCTTCCCCGGCAACGGCGTGATGACAAGTCATCTTAGCCTAGTTTCACTAGTCTTTTTCCTTTGTTTTCATTTAGTTTTATGCACTTTCTTAAGCCATAAGTAAGCCAATTGGGTTGAATTTCATGTTTCCTTTGATTCAATCAACCATGAATAAATTGATGCATTTTCATGAGTTTTTGTGCCATAATTGCTCATATGACAAGAAGAAGAATAACTCTCATGATTATGGCATAGCTTTAATACAATTGTTGATTGATGATAGGTGGAATAAAGCTTGGAGGAAGGTTGCAAGAATGGGCTTGAAAAAGAGGGATTCACGTTTGAGCTAACGTTTGCCTCAAACGTTAACTCAAACGTGAGAAGCAGATGAAGAACACCCTGGAGAAGAGCAAACGTTGGCTGAAGAAGAAGCAGGGGAAGGCAACGTTTGCGCCAACGTTTGCCTCAAACGTGAGGTCAAACGTTGGCGCCAAAAAGAATGAAAAAGAGCACTCCTGGGCACAGCAACGTTTAAGCCAACGTTTGCCTCAAACGTGAGGTCAAACGTTGGCTACATTTTGGCAAGAAAGAGCATGGAAGAGCACCCTTGATTGATGGTTTAGATGAGCCACGTTTGCGCCAACGTTTGCCTCAAACATTGGGCCAAACGTTGGCCAAAAAGGGAGCCTGGGAAGAACCACGTTTGAGCTCACGTTTGACCTCAAACGTTGGCTCAAACGTGGATGACAGCAAATGGGCTATCTGCATAATGCCTCACTCAAGGGACATTTGAGTCAACGTTTGCCTCAAACGTTGACTCAAACGTGAATGGTTCATGGCCCGGTTCACAAGTGGATTTCTTCCCAACCCCAAGAGCAATCAACAGAGGCTATTGTCAACCCAATTCCATCAAGACTAAAGGCCCAATTCAAGGCTTAATGATCATTTGAAGAAAGTGTATAAATAGCTTAGGATTTGAAGTTTTAAGGGAGCTTTTCTTTTTAGAGTTTTCTTTAAGAATTTTCATAGTATTCACAGAGAGCTTTTGGCTTTTTAGAGTTTTCTTTAAGAATTTTCAGAGTATTCACAGTAGAGCGCTTTTGGGTTTTGAGCTATTTGGAGATTCTGAGTCTTGGGGAAGGAGAATTGAATTCTCTTCCTCTTAGTTTTCTTATTTTCAATTTCATCTACACTCGTCTTGAGTCTTGAGCGTTGAAGAATTGAGGAAATTCTGTCTCAATCTCACCTTGAGATCTCTTTGTTTTTCTTACTGCAACTTCTGGAAATTGAACTTGGATTTACATTTCTACATTGCTCTCTTCTTTAATTTGGCATTTGCTCTCTAAATTTGGATCTAAGAAGGCATTGAGATCTAGACTTAGTTATCTAGTCTCTTGGGTCCTGAGATCTATTGATTTCCATTTTAATTTCCTTGTTTAATTACTACACCAAGTTTATTTTCCTTTTTAGTTTTGAGATCCGGTTCGACTAATTACATCAACTACTCTTCATTCTGTTAAGTTTTGCTTTTCCCTGTTTAATTCCTGCAGATCCAATTCCCATTCCCCTTTTATTTTTCAAGTCATTTATATTTCTTGCACTTTAAGTTTCTGCAATTTACATTACTTGCACTTTAAGATTCAGCTCTTTTTCTTTTTGTTCCCTTTAATTTCCTGCAAATCACCCACTCCCCTTTACATTCTATGCAATTTAATTCCTGTCAACACAATTTCACACAATCAACACTTGTTTGCTTGACTAATTCAACCACTAAACTAAAGTTGCTCAATCCTTCAATCATTGTGGGATCGACCTCACTCCCGTGAGTTTTATTACTTGATGCGACCCGGTACACTTGCCGGTGAGTTTTGTGTCGGATCGTTTTCCACACATCACGGCGCCAAAAACTTGGTGCACGAAATTGTGATCATCAACAATGGCGCCAAAGACTTGGAGCTCTTAAACGTGAATCACACTTTGTCACAATTCCGCACAACTAACCAGCAAGTGCACTGGGTCGTCCAAGTAATAAACCTTACGTGAGTAAGGGTCGATCCCACGGAGATTGTCGGCTTGAAGCAAGCTATGGTCATCTTGTAAATCTCAGTCAGGCGGATTCAAATGGTTATGGAGTTTAAGGTGATTAAAATAAACATAAAATAAAGATAGAGATACTTATGTAATTCATTGGTGGATTTCAGATAAGCGTATGAAGATGCTTTGTTCCCCTTGAACCTCTGCTTTCCTATTGCCTTCTTCCAATCATTCATACTTCTTTCCATGGCAAGCTTTATGTTGGGCATCACCGTTGTCAATGGCTACATCCCATCCCCTCAGTGAAAATGGTCCTGATGCTCTTTCACAACATCGGCTAATCAGCTGTCGGTTCTCGATCATGTTGGAATAGGATCCATTGATACTTTTGCGCCTGTCACACGCCCCACAATCGCGATTTTGAAGCTCGTCACAGTCATCCCTTCCCAGATCCTACTCAGAATACCACAGACAAGGTTTAGACATTCCGGATCTCAGGAATGGCCGCCAATAATTCTAGCCTATACCACGAAGGTTCCAATCTTAGATTAGAAACCCAAGAGATATGAATTCTAGCCATTGCTAGTAGAACAGAGGTGTTTATCAGGCACATGTTCATAGGTGAGAATGATGATGAGTGTCACGGATCATCACATTCATCAAGTTGAAGAACGAATGAATATCTTGGAGAAGAAATAGACTTGAGTTGAATAGAAAAACAATAGTACTTTGTATTAATTCATGAAGAACAGCAGAGCTCCACACCTTAATCTATGGTATGTAGAAACTCCACCGTTGAAAATACATAAGAACAAATAGTGTAAGCATGGCCGAATGGCCAGCCTCAAAGGTATAAGGACTAAACGTCCCAAGATGATCCAAATACAATAGCAAAAGGTCCTATTTATAGAGAATTAGTAGCCTAGGGTTTACAGAAATCTGTAATTAATGCAGAAATCTTCTTCCGGGCCCACTTGGTGTGTGCTTGGGCTAAGCATTGAAGCATTTTTGTGTAGAGACTTTTCTTGGAGTTAAACGCCAGCTTTTGTGCCAGTTCGGGCGTTTAACTCCAGCTTTTGTGCCAGTTTTGGAGTTAAACGCCAGAATTCTTGAGCTGACTTGGAATGCCTGTTTGTGCCTGTTTGTGCCTGCTTCTGTAGCTCCAGAAAATCTACTTTGAGTGCAGGGAGGTCAGAATCCAACAACATCTGCAGTCCTTTTTCAGCCTCTGAATGAGATTTTTGCTCAGGTCCCTCAATTTCAGCCAGAAAATACCTGAAATCACAGAAAAATACACAAACTCATAGTAAAGTCCAGAAGGGTGATTTTTATTTAAAAACTAATAAAAATATAATAAAAACTAATTAAAATATACTAAAAACATACTAAAAATAATGCCAAAAAGCGTATAAATTATCCGCTCATCAGCATACAAGAAAAGCATAGTAAAAGTGTAAGAAATAATAAAATCTAACAACTATTAATAACAAGGAAAGTAAATTCACAATTCAAATCAACAATAAAAATAAACATCAACATCAAATTGCATTAATCATAAACCAAATCCAACATGAGTTCATCATCACAAAAGGTAGCTAAAAGGGAAATTAACACATGAGAATCAAGTAGTAGGAGAAAGAGATCATAAAGGAAACAAGATGAAAACATGAAATCAAAGCTAGATTTAAGATGAAATTAAACTATCCTAACCTAATTCTAGAGAGAAGAGGGAGCTTCTCTCTCTAGAAACTATACTACATGATGCTAAACCTACAACTAATTGCTCCCCCTTTACTTGGATTTCAATTCTGCATGAAATACACTCAGAAACAAGTTGGATTTGGGCCTGGGCACCTCAGAAATCGCCCCCAGCGTTTTGCCATTAAGTGGGCCATATAAGAATATCGGCGCGTGCGCGCCGTGTGCGCGTGCGCGTCGCTGGCAAATTCCCAACCCGCGCGGAAGCGGCATGTACGCGTGCACGTCCTTGTGAGAAACCACTTTTGCGCGTGCGCGCCTTGTACGCGTACGCGTCCATTGGTGCATTCCAAATCTTTGTTTCTTCATGCATTCTCCACTTTGCATACTTTTCTCCTTATTTCTTCCATCCAATACTTGCCTTATGAACCTGGAATTACTTAACAAACACATCAAGGCATCGAATGGAATTAAAGTGAAATAAAAATCACCAAATTAGGGCCTAAAAAGCATGTTTTTACACTTAAACAAAATTTAAGGGAGAATTACAAAACCATGCTATTTTGTTGAATAAATGTGAGAAAAGGTGAATAAATCCCCCAAAACAAGCACGAAATAAACCACGAAATCGGGGTTTATCAGGAAGAAGGAAGAAGAGAAGAAATAGAGAGAAGAGAAGAAAAAAAATGTAGAGGTGAGAAAACAGGCGCGTGCGTACGCACAGGGAGGTGTGTGATAAACCACTATTTTATGGTTTATCTTGTGCTCAATTGAGTGGTTTTTATCTACTCTTTACCCACTTATTCATACTATTTGCATGGTTTTACATTTACCTTCCTAATTATGTGCTTTGATTGAAAACATGCTTCTTTGGACCTATAATTGCTAATATTAATCCTCTCTTATTACCATAAGATGCCTTGATATGTGTGTTAAGTGATTTCAGAGATTATAGGGCAGGAATGGCTCAGAGGATGGAAATGAAGCATGCAAAAGTGGAAGGAATACAAGAAGTTGGAGAAATTGCTAAGCTGTCCAGCCTGACCTCTTCGCACTTAAACGGCTATAACTTTAGCTACAGAGGTCCAAATGATGCGGTTCCAGTTGCGTTGGAAAGCTAACATCCGGGGCTTCGATTTGATATATAATATGCTATAGTTCCCCTGACGCTAGGCGAAGCAACCGCGTGATCCATGCGGCCACGTTGTAGTGACGAAAAACCAGCATGGCAAAATTCGAAACCAGCGAATTCTGGACTGTTTTTGACCCAGTTTGCGGCCCAGAAAACACAGATTAGAGGCTATAAAGTGGGGGAATGTATCCATTTATAGGCAGGCTCTAATATTCACAATTTTAGGAGTAGATGTAGTTTTTAGAGAGAGAGGTTCTCTCCTCTCTCTTAGGATTTAGAATTAGGATTCTTTTCACTTCATGATTATTTCATCTTTTGCGATCACAGGTTCAATGTTCCTTTTATTTATTTTTCTAATTTAATTTATGAACTCTTCCATGTTACATTTGATATCTTTATTAGTGCTAATTTGAGGTATTTTCAGATCTATGATTGCTTTCCTTTATTTAAATAATTTAGATTTTTCCCTTTTGGCTTTGGTTGATTTATTGGTAACGCTTGAGCTGTCAAATAAAGGAGTGGTTGAAATTGGGAGTTGCTCCAATAACTCTAGTCTTTCCATAGGAATTGACTAGGACCTGAGGATTAAGCTAATTAATCCACTTGATTTACCTTCATAGTTAGAGGTTAACAAAGTGGGATTAAAACCCAATTCTCATCGCAATTGATAAGGATAGGACTTCCAGTTCTCCATACCTTGCCAAGAGATTTTATTGTTATTATTTTATTTTACTTGTCATTCAATATATTCCCGCCTTACCTCCTAATAAACCCCAATTTACAACTCATAACCAATAATAAGAACATGCCTCCCTGCAATTCCTTGAGAAGACGACTCGAGGTTTAAATACTTGGTTATCAATTTTTAAAGGGGTTTGTTACTTGTGACACCCAAAACATTTGTACGAAGGGATTTTTGTCGGTGTAGAGACTATATCTACAACGTGACTATTTTTATGACATTCTTTACTGGCAAAAATCCCAATGTCAATGTGCGTACGCACACTAGGTTGAAAAGGGGCTTATGCGCGCGCACAGCAGGGTGCGGGCGCGGCGGACATAATGAACATAAGGGCCTGTGCGCACGCACAAAGGCTTGTGTGGGCGTACAGAAGGGTAAAAGAGGGGGCGTTCCCATGCATAAGAGGTGCGTGTGCTGCGAGCAGAGGGGGTTCCCAGGGTTGTGCGTGAGCACACTACTATGCGCACGCACATGTAATTTTTTTTTAAAGGTGAGGATCTCGTTTGCGTGCGCACACAAGTCCGTGCGGGCGCACAAAAGCAAAAAGGGGCAGGGGTTCATGCGCACAAGCTATGCCAACGCTCCCACCAGAAGGGAAGCAAGTTGGCGTGCGAACGCACACGTCTGTGTGACCGCACAAAGAGTGCGAAAAAGGGTATGTGTGCGTATGCACAGGTACGTGCGAATGCACAGGTCACAGAAAACAGGAGAATGCGTGCGCACAAGGCGTGCTGGCGCTGTGGACAGAGGGCATAAAGGCTCCTGTGCGTACGCACAGCTGGGTGCATCTGCACAGAAGGTGAATTTTCATTGTTTTGTGTGTGCGCACAAGGGTGTGCGCACGCACATGCCCTATTTTTCCCAAAAATTTTTCTTCAAAATTCTAAGGTACCAAGCCTTAGTTCAGTCAAAGCTCAACACCAAAACATGCAAGAACCCATAAATTCATGATCCAAACCAAAATTAACATAACTAACTCAAAATTAAATTAATCCTAAGCTAACCAAAACAAGCAAACATGCAATTAAGCCAAAATATATACAAAAAGAGAAGAGTTAGAACAATGTTACCAAGCACTTTTATTTAATGTCTTTAAGTTAGACAATTGGGAGAGCCCTTGCTATGGTGGCTTGTGCTTAACTTTCCCACCAAATGCTTGAATGTCCAATGTCCTCCAGGATCCCAATCCTAACCATCAATAAAGACAATCAAAAAGCAAGCTAATTGCATATTTACAATATTTACAATAGCCACTAACTTTACACCATTGCAACTCTCCCGCAACGGCGCCAAATTTGATAAATAACCAAAAGCATAGGTTTGGATTTTTCACACTAAAAATAGGATTGGCGTTGGAAGTATAGTCCAAACCCAACAATTGATCATCAATCAAATATTATCACAATTTAAACCAAATATAAACCAAGAGTATTTAGCTCCCGGGTCGTTTTCCCTAGGAGTTGCAATGAAATGTAATGTTATTGGCTATGGGAGGAAATGGGAGATTAGGAGATGAAAGCAAGAGAGTAAGAAATGTAAATAGCAAGAAAGTAAATGAGCATGCAAGGAATGTAAATGGCAACTCTTGGCAAGATTTGGGGAATTTAGGATTCCTATCCTAGTTGTGGACCACAAACATGGCAATTGTGTGGAAGCAATACAAACTAGTCAATCCTCCTTGAGAATTAGTCAAAAGCATAATTGGTCTCAATCCATAAGTCCTAGTCAACTCACTAATTACTTAGTGAAAGAATAGCGTTAAAACCAAATCAATTAACTATTCTCACATAATGCGGAATGGACATCCACAACTCAATTCCACCCAGACACCCAATTTCTCAACCACGAGTGTGAAAACTAAACATGCAAGAAATTAAACATCAAAGCAATAAAAGTTAAAGCAATTAAATGCAAGGAAAAGAAATGGCAAGAAAGTAACTTAACATGCAAGAAAGTAAATAAAAGCAAGTAAAAGTTAAAGCAATTAAATGCAAAGCAAGGAAAATTAAAGTGCAAGAAACCTCTTGGCAAGTAATTGAAGGCTAAGGCTACCTATCCTAGCCATTGGCCACAAACATGACAATTGTGTGGAATCAATCCAAACTAGTCAATCTTCCTTGAGAATTAGTCAAAGGTGTAATTGATCTCAATCCATAAGTCCTAGTCAACTCACTAATTACCTAGTGAAAGACTAGCGTTAATGGAAATCAAATCAATTAACTATTCTCACACAATGCGGAATGGACATCAATGACTCAAGGATCACCAAAGTCAACAATTTCAAACCAAGAGTGGAGAAAAACTAAGTAAAAACTAGGCCAAGCATTTTATCAAACACTTTGTGTGCATGAAAATAAAATAATATTAAAATTCATTAAAATAATATTCTAAAACTACCAAGCAAGAAAAGTAAAGATAGCAACTCAATAAAGCAATAAATGACAAGAAAACATAAATTTCATTAAATGTAAATTAAAATGACAAGAGTGCTCATAAACATAAAAGGCCACAAAATGAGAAATTGACATGATAAACTAAAGAAATTAAAATAAGAGAACAAAGAAAGGTAGAAGAAACTAGATTAAAAACAAGAATTAAACATGGAAATGATAAGAAATTAAACTAAGATACCCTAATTCTAGAGAGAGGGGGAGCTTCTCTCTCTAGAGAACAACCTACATAATACTAATACTAATCTAACCCTAATTTCTCCCTCCCCCTCACATAGAGTAAGGCCTTCCTTTATATAGCACTCAATCAGCTTCAGAAAGTTCCAAAATTGGGCCCTGGAGGCCCAAAAATTGCCCCCAGCGATTTACAATAAATGAGTCACGCGCTGGGACGTGTGCGGACGCACAGGTGCATGCGTCCGCACACATGCTGATTTTCTTCTTGTGCGTACGCACAGGTTGTCATGCGTACGCACACATGGTTTTATGGCTTTTGTGCGTACGCACAGGTGGTTGTGCGCACGCACACTCCAATGTGTGCTTCTCCTTTATTTTCTTTATGTTTTCTCCCTTTGTGCATGCTTCCTTCCATTTTTGCCTTGCCAAACTTGCCGCTAGGACCTAAAATCACTCAACAAATATGTCATGGCATCGAATGGCATAAAAGTGGGATAAAAGTGATTAAAATAAGCATAAAATAGCATGTTTTCACATTTAGGCACAATTAAGGGAGAGAACACAAAAGCATGCTATTTGGATGAATAAATATGGGTTTATATGATTAAATCTATTCAAATCAAACCAAAATATACCAGAAAATATGGACTCATTAGTAGCTCTATTTCTGCTTTAATGGGCGCTATACCGGAAAAATATGGGGATCCCGGTCCATGCATGGTTATTTGCATTATAGGGGGTGTACAATTGATTTACTGCATGTGTGATTTAGGTGCATGTGTTAGTATTATGCCATTATCTATATATGATGCCTTGAGGCTCCCACCTTTGAAAAGGTCGGTAGCATGTTTTGTTTTGGCAGATAAAAGCATAATTTCAGTGGTTGGCATTGGGGAGGACGTCCTGGTGAGCATCAAGGGGCTGACGTTTTCTATCGACTTCTACATTCTAGAGATGTCCCCTAGTGACTCCGGAAGACCTTCATCCATCTTGCTGGGAAGACCTTTTCTAAAGACTTCGAGGTTCAAGTTGGATGCCTTTTCAGGAACCTATTCTTTATAGATAGATGGCAGAGCAGTAAGCTTCAACCTTGATGAAGCCATGAAGCACCCACCGATCACTCCATCTTCCAGTGCGATATTATTGATGAGATTGTGGCTGAAGTTTACTAAGAGACAGTAGAAGAGACGACCATGGAGCAAGGTGTAAGTGTGGCGAAGCCCTCTGAGTATACTGAAGACGCCTTGCCACCTGCAGTGGTTCCAGATGATCAAATGCCCAGCCATGAGCTGAAAATGGAGTTGAAGCCCCTTCTACCCCACCTCAAGTATGCCTATCTTGAGGAAAATCAAAAGCTCCCAGTCATTATTACGAAGGAACTCACTTCCCAACAAGAGGAGCAGCTGCTTAGTGTGCTGAGAAGACACAAAAAAGCAATTGGGTGGAGTTTGGCAGACATAGTAGGTATAAGCCCTCAGGTTTGCGAGCACCGGATATTTCTAGAGGAGGGAGCAAGGCCTATCTGTCAACCTCAAAGGCAGCTGAATCCCACCATTTTAGAAGTGGTAAAAAAGGAAGTAACCAAACTGATAGAAGCTGACATCATTTATCCCATCTCGGATAGTGAATGGGTTAGCCCAGTATAGGTAGTCCCAAAGAAGTCTGGCATTACCATAGTGAGGAATGAGCACGAAAAACTCATGGCTACTAGAGTGCAAAATTCTTGGAGAGTGTGCATTGACTACAGGCGTCTGAACCAGGCCACTCGCAAGGATCACTACCCACTGCCTTTCATCGATCAAATGCTTGATCGCCTGTCAGGTAAATCGCACTATTGTTTTCTAGATGGTTATACAGGATATTTTCAAATTCATATAGCTCCTGAAGATCAAGAGAAAATTAGTTTTACATGTCTCTTTGGAACGTATGCATATAAGATCATTCCTTTATGTAATGCACCACTACGTTCCAAAGATGCATCATGATGAGTATTTTCTCAGATTTTCTTGAGAATTGTATGGAAGTTTTTATGGATGACTTTAGTGTCTATGGTGATTCATTTGACCTTTTCTTGGATAGTTTAGCTAGAGTATTAGAAAGGTGTACTAGTTCAAACCTTGTACTTAATTTTGAAAAATGTCATTTTATGGTGAACATTGTTCTAGGCCATGTTGTTTTTAATACTGGTATATCTGTTGATCCAGCAAAGGTAGATATTATTTCTGGTTTACCTTACCCCTCCTTTATGAGGAAAGTCCGTTCGTTTCTTGGTCATGCAGGTTTCAACCGGCGATTTATCAAGTACTTCAGTAAGGTAGCACTGCCTTTGTCCCATCTACTGCAGAAGGACATAGAGTTCGAGTTGAGTGAAGATTACATGGAGGCGTTTGATAAGCTGAAGGTTGCCTTGACCCCAGCTCCTATTGTGAGAGGGCCTGACTGGAGTAGGCCGTTCGAGATCATGTGCGATGCATCAAACTATGCGGTAGGAGCGGCGCTGGCTCAACACGAAGGTAAGGACCCTTATATTATTGCCTATGCTTCTAAGACTTTAGACGGTGCTTAGTCTAATTATACTACCACTGAAAAAGAGCTATTAGCTATTGTTTTTGCTCTTGATAAATTCAGAGCTTATTTACTTGGAACTAAGGTGGTAGTATATTCATACCATACAGCTTTAAAGTATCTGTTAGATAAGAAAGAGTCAAACCAAGGTTAATCCGTTGGATATTGCTGCTACAAGAATTTGATTTAGAAATCAAAGATAGGAGTGGTTCTCAAAACTTAGTGGCAGACCACTTGAGTCACCTTGAACACATTAAAAATGACTCCACTCCTATCAATGATGCGTTTCCACTTGATAGCTTGCAACTAATATCTGAGGTGGTTCTTTGGTATGCACATGTAGCTAATTATTTGGTTAGTCGTACCTTCCTTCCTAATTTTACTAAGCATCAAAGGGACAAGCTTAAAAGCGAGTTCAAGTATTATATATGGGATGACCCATATTTGTGGAGATGTGGTGCTGACCAAATAATTAGATGGTGTGTGCCACAAACAGAATTTCAGTCCATTTTAGAGGCCTGCCACTCTTCTGAGAGTGGTGGACACTTTGGTCCTCAGAGAACTGCTAAAAAAATTTTAGACTGTGGATTTTGGTGGCTCACACTTTTTAAGGATGCTAGTATTTATTGACTCTTGACCCCAATGCCAAAGGTTTAGGAATATATCCAAGAGGATTGAAATACCCCAACAACTTATGTTATTCTGTGAAATTTTTTATATTTGGGGTATTGACTTCATGGGTCCATTTCCAAATTCTAATGATTTCTTATACTTTTTGTTAGCTGTCGATTATGTTTCTAAATGGGTGGAAGCAATTCCTACCCGTACTGATGAAGCTAACATTGTTGTCTCTGTTGTTCGAAATAATATTATCTATCGCTTTGGATCACCACGAGCAATCGTGAGTGATCAAGGCACTCACTTTTGTAACAGGAGAATGACAAGTTTGTTGAAGAAACAATGCATCATTCACAAGGTAGCGACAGCTTACCATCCCCAGACCAATGGGCAAGCCGAGGTGTCAAATAGGGAGATCAAGCATATATTAAAGAAGATTATGAAGCCTCACAGGAAGGACTGGAGTGCTCGACTAGCAGATGCGCTTTGGGCTTATCGGACCGCATACAAGACACCCATCGGAATGAGTCCATTCCGCCTCATCTATGGGAAGGCTTGTCACCTTCCGGTGGAGGTGGAACACAAGGCATACTGGGCGGTGAAGGAATGTAACTTAGGATTGGGGGGAGTCGGCACTGAAAGGAAGCTGCAGCTGCAGGAATTAGAATGCCTTCGATTAGAGGCGTATGAGAACTCACGGCTCTACAAGGAAAAGGTGAAGGCGGTGCATGACAGGAATATTAAGAGGAGAGAGTTTAGAGCTGGGGATTTGGTCCTCCTCTACAACTCAAGGCTGAGACTCATTGATAAACTACTATTTTATGGTTTATATTGTGTTTAATTGTGTGGTTTTATTATGATCTTTACCCACTTATTCGTTAAATAAGCATGCATTTATAATTCCTTCCTAAAGTTATTGCATGATTGAAAATCTACTTCCTAGAGACTTTTAATTATATATTTTATTTCTCCTTTATTCCATTCAATGCCGTGATCTGTGTGTTAAGTGTTTCAGGCTTTATAGGGCATGAATGAGTTGGAGATTAGAGAGAAAGCTTGCAAAAATGGAAGGAACACAAGAAATTGAGGAGATGACCAGCGAGAAGTGACGCGGCCGCATGGATGACGCGACCGCGTGGAAAAGCAGAAAGCCGAATGACGCGGCCGCATGGATGACGCAACTGCGTGACATGCGCGATCTGCATAATCTGCAGAATCACTAGGGGCGATTTCGGGCCCTATTTTGACCCAGTTTTCGGCCTAGAAAAGCAGACTAGAGCCAGAGAACATGCAGAAACCAAGAACAACATTTATTCCACATAGTTTGAGTTTTCAGATCTAGTTTTCCTCTCCTCTAGGTTTTTCTCTCTACACATTCATAGTTTTTAGGATTTGTTATGTTCATTGTTTTTTGCATTGGGATATTGAGAAGAGTTATTGCCTCATCAAGACTTCGACATTCTAGTTCATTCTCTTTACTTGTCTCTTACTCTTCCATGTTCCTTAATTTACTTAATTTTACTATTGGATTATTTTAGCATTTATTAATACAAGAACTACTTTTATTTTCAATTAATCTTTTGATCATTATTTATCATGTCTTTCTTTAATTCCTTTTCTTATGTTATGAATTTTACATTTACAATGAGCGAGTAGTTCCCTAACTTGATGGGGAGTTGATTGAAAGGAACCCTTGAGTTAGGATGCTCAAGAGAGAGATTGTAATTGAGTTTATTGTTGGATTGCTCTCTAGTCACTAACACCAATCCTCCCAAGAGTGGATTGGAACTTGTGGATAGAACAGCATTCCAACTCGTTTGACTTTCCCTTACTTAGTAAGGGACAACTAAACATAATAACCCTCAATTGTCAATTAATCTTGAGAGTACTCCAACACGAATAGGGCTTCCAGCTAATCAACTCCCAGTTAAGGCTTTTATTTAAATTTATATAAATTCTCTAATTTAATTTTCTGCCATTCAACTCAAACCTTTTTGAAAACATCTGATTAATAAAATAGCACACTTTTCTGCAACTCGTTGGGAGACGACCTGGGATTCATACTCTCAGTATTTTAATTTTAATTTCTGTGACACCCTTCTAAATTGATAAGCGGATTTCTGGTTGGTTAAGAACTATACTTGCAACGCATATTTTATAATCATTCTTAACTCGCCAATTTTCGCTCCCATCAATTTTTGGCGCCGTTGTCGGGGAGTTGCAATAGAGTGCTAAAGTTATTAATTGGAATTTATTTATTTGCATTTTATTTTATTTTGCTACTATGAGCTGCTTGTTTCTTTCGTTAGATGACACGTTCGCTTCCTAATCCAAGCTTGCTAATATTCGATCCTGAGACTGAAAGAACTATTTCACAAATAAGGCAAGCTCGGCGTCGGTTAATCCTCTCTGAGGGCGGATCTGAAACGTCACCTGAGAAAGAAACCAGCCCCCGTTCTACTGATTTAGTTATTTTACGTGCAGGTAACATGGAAGCAGCCAGGAGAGTTACTATCCAAGAGGCTGGAGCCCCTGATTTTACAATGCAACCATTTCAAGCGCATCACCCAGTGGTGGCTACAGACTTTGAAATAAGGACCGCACTGCTCAATTTGATGCCCAAGTTTCATGGCTTACCTGTTCAAGAGCCTATCAAGCACCTGAGAGATTTTCAGGCAGCCTGTTCTACTGTCAAGCGTGATGGTGCAGATGAAACTTCAATTTTGCTGAAAGCTTTCCCATTTTCTCTTGAGGGGAAGGCAAGAGAGTGGTACTACACTCAACCAGCAGCAATTGTATCCACCTGGGATACACTGAGAAGAGAATTCTTGGAAAAGTTCTTTCCAGCTGAAGTTACTGATAAACTGAGGAAAGATATTTCCATGATTGTTCAGGATGAATCCGAGACGCTTTATGAATACTGGGAGCGCTTCAATAATCTTCTGGAAGCATGCCCCCACCATATGATTGACAAGATAGTGTTACTCGGTTATGTCACACAGGGAATGAGGCCCCAAGATAAGACCACATTGAAAAGTGCTAGCAATGGGTTTATGAAAAAGTACAAGACCACTGATGTGGCATGGCAATTAATCAGCGACTTAGCTGAATCTACTAGGAATCACAGGCAGAAACAAGGCCGTTCAAAAGCCGTTGCAGAAGTATCCTCTAGCAGAGAGACTACTGCTCTAACTCAGAGTATTTGTGAAATGACCAACTTGCTGAAGCAAATGCAATTGAACTAACAACAAGTTCAGCAAGCTCAACCTTCTCCACCACAGCAAAACCAACAGTTAGTCCCACACCGTGGCAGCCACTCATAACTTCTATGACCGCCCCAACTAAGGGTACAATCAAGGTGGCAATTACAACCATGGATGGCAAGACAATTCTAACCATAATTAGAGGGACAACAACAACAACAGAGGAGGCAGAGATAATCAGGGAAATCAGAGGTGGAATAACAACAACAACAGGCAATAGAATCAAAATCAGCCTTACAGAGCACCTCACCTAAGGCAATCCCAAGGACCACAGAATACCCAACAGCAGACCTCTCAATTTACCCATCCTTCTGTATCTGCCAATGATGACTTACTACAATCTATTGATCGGAGACAACAGACCATGGAAAACAACATTAATGCCACTCTGAATGGTCTAACCGCTACTTTGCAGGCTCTTGTCTCCCAGATAGGGTCAATGAATAACTCCAATAACCAACCTTTGAGCTCCAGTGGAATTCCCTCTCAAACATTACCCAATCCTAAGGGTGGTATTAATGCCATCATCCTGAGGTCCGGAACCACACTGCAGGAGAGGAATCAAGAGGAGCCAAACCCACCAGAACACGCCTCAGCTGAAGAGGTAGTGGAAATAGAAGATGTTGAAGAAGAAGAGGACATACAGGACGTGGCTGAAGAAGAAGAGGTGCAACCACAGGAGGAAGCACTAAAAGGCGCAGACACTGCAGAAAACGCCACTCCCATCCCATTTCCACAACTTGCAAGGAAGCCCAGGAGGCAGCTGGAACCTGATCCAAAAATGGTAGAGATATTCAAAAAGGTTGAGGTAACTGTTCCTCTATTTGATGTTATTCAACAGGTACCTAAGTATGCTAAGTTTCTAAAAGATTTATGTATACTTAAAGACAAAATTAATGAATTAGAAACTATTCCTTTAGGAAGTTCCATATCTGCTTTAATGGGAGGTTTACCTAAAAAGTGTAGTGACCCAGGTCCTTGTATAGTTAATTGTACTATTGGTGGTGTGATAATTTCTGAATGCATGTGTGATTTAGGAGCATGTGTGAGTATAATGCCTTTGTCTATATATGATGTTTTGAGGCTCCTTCCCTTAAAAAGGTCGGCAGCTCGTTTTGTGTTAGCAGAAAAAAGCATTATTACAGTTGTTGGAGTTGCTGAAGATGTACTAGTAGGCATTAAGGGACTCACATCCCCCACTGATTTTTATATCCTGGAGATGCCCCAAAATGACTCAGACAAGCCATCATCAATCCTACTCGGAAGGCCATTCTTGAAGACCTCAAAATTTAAATTAGATGCTTTTTCAAGAACATACTCTTTTGAAATAGATGGCCGAGTAGTGATCTTCAATCTGAATAAAGTTATGAAGCATCCTCCGGAGGATCACTCTATCCTCAAGTGTGACATTATAGATGAAACCGTGGCTGAAGTTCACCAGGAGGAATTTGAAGAGAAGCACACAGGACAAGGTCCAAGTGTGGGGACATTCTCAGAGGACAATGACAGTGCCTTACCACTGTTACCAGCTCCAGACAATCTAGAGCCTGAACATGATCAGAAGTTAGAATTAAAACCCCTTCCTCCACACCTCAAATATGCTTACCTTGAAGACGGGCAGAAGTTTCCGGTTATCATTGCAAGGGAACTCACTTTTTAACAGGAAGAGCAGCTACTTGGTGTACTGAGGAGGCACAAGAAGGCAATTGGTTGGAGTTTAGCAGACATAGTAGACATCAATCCTCAAATCTATGAGCATAGGATATTTTTAGAAGAAGGAGCAAGACCTGTCCGTCAACCCCAGAGAAGACTGAACCCCACTATCCTAGAGGTTGTCAAAAAGGAAGTGACCAGACTACTAGAGACAGATATCATCTATCCCATCTCTGACAGTGAATGGGTAAGCCCAGTACAAGTGGTGCCAAAGAAGTCTGGAGTCACTGCAGTGAAGAATGGGCATGGAGAGCTCCTGACAACCAGAGTTCAGAACGCCTGGAGGGTCTGCATTGACTACAGGCGCCTTAACCAAGCAACCCATAAGGATCACTATCCTCTTCCATTCATTGATCAAATGCTGGATTGCCTGTCAGGTAAATTGCATTATTGGTTTTTAGATGGTTACACAGGTTATTTCCAGATTTATATAGCTCCTGAGGATCAGGAAAAGACCACTTTTACATGTCCTCTTGGGACTTATGCTTACAAGAGAATGCCCTTTGGCTTGTGCAATGCACCAGCTACTTTCTAGAGATGCATGATGAGTCTTTTCTCTGATCTTATTGAGGACTGTATGGATGTTTTTATGGATGATTTTAGTGTTTATGGCGATTCTTTTAGCCTTTGCTTAGATGGATTATCTAGAGTATTAGATAGATGTGTCAGTACAGATCTGGTATTAAATTTTGAAAAATGTCACTTTATGGTTAAACAAGGGATTGTACTAGGACATATTGTGTCTAATACTGGCATTTCTGTAGATCCAGAAAAGGTGGATGTTATTTCTAGTTTACCTTACCCCTCTTCTGTGAGGGAGGTCCGTTCTTTCCTTGGCCATGCAGGTTTTTACAGGAGGTTCATTAAGGACTTCAGTAAGGTAGCACTTCCCTTATCCAGACTACTGCAGAAAGATATTGAGTTCGAGTTCAATGAAAATTGCAAACAAGCGTTTGATAAGCTGAAGACCGCACTGACTCAAGCTCCAATTGTAAGAGGACCAAACTGGAGCCAACCATTTGAAATAATGTGCGATGCTTCCAACCATGCAGTAGAAGCACACTGGCTCAGCGTGAAGGTAAGGATCCTTTTGTTATTGCTTACGCGTCTAAAACTTTAGATGCCGCTCAGTCGAATTACACTACTACTGAGAAAAAGCTTCTTGCTATTGTTTTTGCTCTGGATAAATTCCGAGCCTATTTACTTGGTACTAAAGTAGTAGTGTATTCAGACCACGCAGCTCTAAAGTATTTATTATCTAAAAAGGAGTCCAAACCAAGGCTTATACGTTGGATACTGCTATTACAAGAATTTGATTTAGAAATTAAGGATAGGAGTGGTAACCAAAATTTAGTGGCAGACCACCTGAGTCGCCTTGAACATATTACAGATGATTTCACTCCTATATCTGATAATTTCCCATTTGATAACCTGCAAGCAGTATCTGAGATAGTCCCTTTGTATGCACCGGTAGCTAATTATCTAGTTAGCTGCACTTTTCCTCCAAACTTTTCTAAGCATCAAAGAGACAAGCTAAAAAGCGAGTCTAAATATTATATATGGGATGACCCATATTTATAGAGATGTGGTGCTGACCAGATAATTAGACGGTGTGTGCCTCAATCAGAATTCCAGTCCATCTTAGAGGCCTGTCACTCATCTGAGAGTGGAGGACATTTTGGCCCTCAAAGAACTGCTAGAAAAATCTTAGACTGTGGATTCTGGTGGCCTACTCTTTTTAGGGACGCTGCTGAATTTTGTAGATCTTGTTTTCCATGCCAAAAATTTGGTAATATATCCAGGAAGGATGAGATGTCGCAACAGATTATGCTTTTCTGTGAAATTTTTTATGTTTGGGGCATTGACTTCATGGGTCCAATTCCAAATTCTATTTCTATATATTGTTAGCTGTGGATTTCGTTTCCAAATGGGTGGAAGCAATTCCTACCCGCAATGATGATGCTAACACTGTTGTTTCCTTTGTGAAAAACCATATTATTTGTCGCTTTGGATCACCACGAGCGATCGTGAGCAATCAAGGTTCCCATTTTTGTAACAGGAGACTAACAGGACTAATGAAGAAGCATGGGATAATTCATAAGGTTGCAACAGCCTACCATCCTCAGACTAATGGGTAAGCCGAGGTGTCAAATAGAGAGATAAAGCGTATCTTGCAGAAGATAGTCAAACCTCATAGAAGAGACTGGAGCACCAGGCTACAAGATGCACTCTGGGCATACAGAACAGCATACAAAACACCCATTGGGATGAGTTCTTTCCACTTAGTTTATGGAAAAGCCTGTCATCTCCCTGTTGAAATAGAGCATAAAGCCTTTTGGGCAGTAAAGGAATGCAACATGGGAATTGAGAGAGCCAGAGCTGAAAGGAAGTTGCAACTGCAGGAACTGGAAAGCCTTCGCCTAGAAGCTTATGAGAACTCAAGACTATACAAGGAGAAGATGAAAGCTGTACATGATCAGCACATCAAGAGGAAGGAGTTCCAACCTGGGGACTTAGTCCTCCTTTATAAGTCTTGACTGCGGCTCATGCCAGGCAAGTTGAGATCAAGATGGGAAGGTCCATACAGAGTAGAGAAGGCCGAACCGTACGGAGTTTATCACCTAAGCCATCCTTCAAGCTCTGAACTTATCAAAGTTAATGGACATCGTTTAAAGTTGTACCATGGCGAGAAGCTGAAGAAAAACAAGGACCTTGAGATCTTCCTCTTGGAAGATCCCCACATAGCTGAAGATTGAGCTAGTGGAGCGTCCAACTTACGGACGTTAAAGCAAAGTGCTAGGTGGGAGACAACCCACCATGGTATGATCGTTCTTTTCTTTATTTTTAGTTTTCCTATTCAATAACTCTTCTCTTCATTAGTACATTTCGTGTATCTGCATTTACATACCTTTATTTAAAAAAAAAAAAAATCACGCGACGCGACTGCCTCATTGACGCGTCCGCGTCACAAGGAGATGGGAGACAATAATAATGTGAACAGAGAGTTACGCAGGAGCAGGGCTGGAGGCGTGCCAATGGCACAAATTGTCCCACGTGACTGCGTCGCCGACGCGACCGTGTCATATGGGAATAATGGCCTCCCACACGACCGCGTGCCCCACGCGGCCGCGTGACCAAGATTTCGACGTCAAAGTAGTGCACACCCGA
Source organism: Arachis hypogaea (assembly GCF_003086295.3). Taxonomy (NCBI): domain Eukaryota; kingdom Viridiplantae; phylum Streptophyta; class Magnoliopsida; order Fabales; family Fabaceae; genus Arachis; species Arachis hypogaea. The sequence goes on from NC_092055.1 coordinate 51,701,640, forward strand.
AAGTTGTGCTAGAGTGGTGCTGGACTGGTGCTGGATGCACAGTCCCTCTCACGCGATCGCGTGCCTCACGCGACCGCGTCGTATCTCAATAATTGACCACTCACGCAATCGCATGTCCCATGCGATCACATCACCCAAAATTTGACACTAATATGATTTTGAACAGAGAGTTGTGCGAGTGCGAGGCTGCCCTCGCGCCAATAGCATAAAACGGGTCACGCGACCGCGTGAGTGACGCGATCGCGTCATTCAGTTTCAGTGCAAGTCGCGCGACCGCGTGCCCTACGCGACCGCGTCGTCTGCGCCGCACAGTTTTCCCTAATTTGCCAATTATCATATCTTTTTCTCCCCAAATCCTATTTTCTCTTTTCCCTCATTATTTCTTCTCCCTCCCTTCCTCCCTTCTTCCTTATTTCTCACTTTTAACTCTCTCTCATCCCCATTAACAAGGTTTTTCTTTCTCCTTCCCCCCTTACTTTTCTATTATTCTTCTTATTTTTATATGTCATCTTCTTTTCTTTTTTTTTTCCCTTCATTATTCATATTTTCTTTTTCGTTCTTTTTCCTTTTCATTTGGTGTTATCAATTTATTTGAGTCACTATTTATCATTATATGCTTGTGGATTGTTGTAAATTTGTTTGACAATTATATATTGCTTTTTAAGGGATTACTTGCATGTTCAAATTCTTATTTTCAAGAACTTCTTCTACATGCATGCTATGTATTTATGAAAAAGCCCATATGGCATTTTGAGCTTCTCTACATTTTTCTACTCTAATATTCAATGCTTGCTTTTCACAAATTCCCTTTACCATTTTATTCATTGAATTTAATTGTCAATACAAACATGATGGTTTGTTACGAGTGATGCTTGATCTATGCTACTCATGCCCATTGCCGGCATGCCAATAAACACCTTGCATTCACTTGTCATCATATGCACTAGTTATTTTCCATTAATGAGTTTTCACATGTACTCATGAGCGTGTGTTAATATCATTTACCTTTTTATGTGCATTTATAACCATCTTTTCCATTCTCTTCCTTGCTCTATCCCTTTAAATTTAATCTACTTTCTCTTCCCTTTTTCAGGATGGCCACCAAGAAAGGAAAGGAGAAAGCTACTCTCAAACAACCAGCAAGACGAGGTACAAAAAGAGCATTAGTGGTAGAGCCTTCTTCAACTGCGGTTAAGCCCTCAACAAAGAAAATTAAGAGGATTATAAAGGTTGATGATAAAGAAAAAGCATTCCCAGCAAAGGACACTGCGCGATTCCCTAATCGCTACTGTGAGCAGATGTTCCCCATCCTAGCAGAAAGGAACTACAATAACGAATACCTTCTTCTCCTCCCGCCCAATATTGCTACCTTTGTTGAGCCGCAAATTGCCCGAAGACAATGGGGTTTCCTACAGAGACAGCCAAGACAGGTCAATCTTTCTTGGGTAGTTGAGTTCTACTCCAACTTTCACTTGCTAACCCTGCAGTCTGTCTATGTCCATTAGAAACAAGTCCCCATTACAGAAGAAGCCATTCAAAAAGTTCTAAGTCTTCCCCCTATTCCAGAAGGATTGGATGCCTTTCAAGAAGCCGCACTCAAGCGCCAGATGTACCAATTTGACTGGGACGCCGTTCTCAGAGTTATCGCACTACCTGGCAGCATATGGATCTACGGATACCATCGTACCCGCCCTAAGGGAATTTCGGCTTCAGCACTTACCTTGGAGGCTCACGTATGGGCACAGAGTATGTCCCATTACGTCTTTTCGAGCACTCACGAGTCCTCCTTCACTGCGGACATGGCCGTTCTACTATGGTGCATCCTTACAGACCAACCTCTGAATCTACCAAGACATATCCGGAATGCCATGGGACACGTACAAATCGCGGGCAACTTACCTTTTTCCACCCTGGTCTCAGATCTTGTCTCAGCAGCCGGAGTCTCCTACAGAGCTAGGGACACCAAAGCTATGCTTCCACGGGATGATCAGTATGTCCCCAACGGGAAGTACCTTAGACTTCCAGCAGCCACTACCAGCCAGCCCACTGAACCAGTTGAATATATTCCTTCTTCAACACCACAAGCACCTACAACAGCCCAACTGCTCCATCAGATACTTGAAAAGTTGGATCGGCAGGAACAGAAAGCTAAGATGAGAGAGCGTCGTAACAAGCGCCGATTCACATACCTCAAGGAGCTTATCATGGAAAATTCAAGGACTCATATACCCCGGACTCCACTTCTTTTACTAGCACGGGGAGCCATGATGGTCCCGACTGTGGAGATACTGCTACCAGCCCACCTTTGTTCATGACAGATGGCACCGAGGACGGTGCAAAGCCTTAAGTGTGGGGAGGTCGGTCAGTACCTGACTTTCGGAGGTAATTTCTCTTCCCCAGCACCAATAAATTAGGATATTTAGTTAGAATTTTCTTTTATAGAATAGGATAAATTGCATAGTAATAGATTAGTTGCATGCATGTTCTGCTTGATTGAAAAGGCAATGAGTTTCTTCTAAGACTCTATCTTTGGAACAAAATTTCACTAATTTTAATTAATTATTTTATGTTAAATTTGCTTGAAGTTGTATTTGGAACATGATTTTTGAGCTAAAGAACACACAACCTGTGAGATTTGAGCCTTTATGAATGGTTACATTATTTAACCATAATTATTTTATTCTTGTGTGTTTACTTCTCTATGATTGTAATCTACATTTTGTTTCATCCTATATGTCCAATGTTTATTATATTTATATGTTTGCACATGATTGATGCCATTATTTGTTTAGCTCACTTATCCAAATTAAGCGTACCCTTTCAATTACCTTTGTTAGCCACTTTGAGCCTTTAAATCTCATTTGTTCTATATTTTACCACATTACTAGCCTTAAGCAGAAAAACAAGTATATACCCCAAATTGAATCTTTGGTTAGCTTAAGATAGAATTGTGTATGTTATTTAAGTATGGAAAATTATGGGAACAAAGGATAATAAGGGAATGAGTCATGATAATATTATGGGAATTTGGATACCTACTCATGTGAAACTATAAGACTTAAAACTCTATGTGCATTGATAAGCTATGTTATTTTCATGTTTCTATGTTTATGAAAAAAAATCCAAAAATACTCAATAAATAAATAAGGGGACAAAATTACCCCAATGCTAAGTCAAGCATTCAAAGATCAATGCATGTATGATAAAATCAAAATAAAAGGTTGATACATGAGTATGGATGTGAAAGGGATTTCTGGGTAGCTAGGTATGAATTCTAAAGTTATATAGAATATGTATGTAGGTTATGTTAAAGCTTGGGTTAATTAAAGATTCAATTTATAAGCTTACTTAGCCATATATATATCCTCACCCTTACCTTGGCCCCATTACAACCTTGAAAAGACCTCATGATGTTTGCATTGGTATATTAAATGTTGTTGATTGGTTAGGAGAAGAACAAAAATTAGAGAGCATGATTAGAGAAGGATAGAGTGATGACCCTATACACTAGAGAGACTAGAGTGTACATACATCATCAGTGAGGGTTCCATGCTTGAATTTCTATGTTCGCTGCTTTCATGAGCTATCTTCTTGCATTTTTATCTGTTCTTACTGTATAAGAATTGAGTTAGTAGAATTTGATTTGTAATTATTTTGAAGAGCTTATTTACTTTAGATCAAGTGGACAAGAATCATATAGTTGCATTCATATATATAGGTTGCATTGCATTTCATAGGTTTTACATGTTCTTACTCATTCATTTTATCTCCTTCAACTAAGCATGAGGACATGCTAATGTTTAAGTGTGGGGAGGTTGATAAACCACTATTTTATGGTTTATATTGTGTTTAATTGTGTGGTTTTATCATGATCTTTACCCACTTATTCGTTAAATAAGCATGCATTTATAATTCCTTCCTAAAGTTATTGCATGATTGAAAACCTGCTTCCTAGAGACTTTTAATTATATATTTTATTTCTCCTTTATTTCATTCGATGCCGTGATCTGTGTGTTAAGTGTTTCAGGCTTTATAGGGCATGAATGAGTTGGAGATTGGAGAGGAAGCTTGCAAAAATGGAAGGAACACAAGAAATTGAGGAGATGACCAGCGAGAAGTGATGCGGCCGCATGGATGACGCGACTGCGTGACATGCGTGATCTGCATAATCTGCAGAATCGCTGGGGGCGATTTCGGGCCATATTTGACCCAGTTTTTGGCCCAGAAAAGCATACTAGAGCCAGAGAACATGCAGAAACCAAGAACAACATTCATTCCACATAGTTTGAGTTTTTAGATCTAGTTTTCCTCTCCTCTAGGTTTTTCTCTCTACACATTCATAATTTTTAGGATTTGTTATGTTCATTGTTTTTTGCATTGGGATATTGAGAAGAGTTATTGCCTCATCAAGACTTTGACATTCTAGTTCATTCTCTTTACTTGTCTCTTACTCTTCCATGTTCCTTAATTTACTTAATTTTACTATTGGATTATTTTAGCATTTATTAATACAAGAACTACTTTTATTTTCAATTAATCTTTTGATCATTATTTATCATGTCTTTCTTTAATTTCCTTTCTTATGTTATGAATTTTACATTTACAATGAGCGAGTAGTTCCCTAACTTGATGGGGAGTTGATAGAATGGAACCCTTGAGTTAGGATGCTCAAGCGAGAGATTGTAATTGAGTTTATTGTTGAATTGCTCTCTAGTCACTAACACCAATCCTCCCAAGAGTGGATTGGAACTTGTGGATAGAACAGCATTCCAACTCGTTTGACTTTCCCTTACTTAGTAAGGGACAACTAAACATAATAACCCTCAATTGTCAATTAATCTTGAGAGTACTCCAACACGAATAGGGCTTCCAGCTAATCAACTCCCAGTCAAGGCTTTTACTTAAATTTATATAAATTCTCTAATTTAATTTTCTGCTATTCAACTCAAACCTTTTTGAAAATATCTGATTAATAAAATAGCACACTTTTCTGCAACTCATTGGGAGACGACCTGGGATTCATACTCCTAGTATTTTAATTTTAATTTCTGTGACACCCTTCTAAATTGATAAGCAGATTTCTGGTTGGTTGAGAACTATACTTGCAACGCATATTTTATAATCATTCTTAACTCGCCAATTTCCACTCCCATCACTCATGCCAGGAAAGTTGAGATCAAGGTGGGAAGGACCCTACAGAGTGGAGAAGGCTGAGCCTTATGGAGTCTTCCACCTGAGCCATCCGTCAAACCCCACCTTCTTCAAGGTAAACGGCCACCGCTTGAAGCTATATCATGGTGAGAAGCTAAAGAGTAACAAAGAGCTGGAGATCTTCCTCCTGAAGGATCCAGCACAAAAAGAGGACTGAGCTCATAGACCATCCAACTTAAGGACGTTAAAGAAAAGTGCTAGGTGGGAAGCAACCCACCATGGTATGATCTTCCATTTTTCTTAGTTTCATTTCATTCATACTAGTATTATTTCCCAGTTCTACATATTTACCTCTATTTTGATAAAAACAAAAAAACAAAAAAAAGTGCATCAACGCGTAAGCGTTTATGACGCGTACGCGTCATATGTAGATGAGCGAAAATCAAGAAATAGGCAGAGAGTTGCACAGGAACGGTGCCTCACGCACGAGCCAACCCACGCATACGTGTGGGAGACACGTACGGGTGGGGTCAAAAATCGGCGTCAATAGGTGGTTTGGCCGAGAGTTGTACTGCCTTGGTGCTGGTAATGTGAGTCTAGCACGACCAGTGGTCACGCGTACGCATGACTGACGCTTACACGTCGCCTATAGCTTTCACATCCCACGCGCACGCATGACATACATATACGGTGGATGTGCAAAACGACGTAAATGGATAATTGAACAGAGAGTTGTGCGAGAGTAAGGCTGGATTCACGCGTTTAGCACGAATCCTGGTCATGCATACGCGTGACTGATGCTTACGCGTCCCTTACCCTTTAGCTCACCCACGCGTACGCGTGGGTAACGCGTGCGCGTCGAATGCGCCGCGTCACTTATTCAGCGCGCTGCCCTGTTCTGCCTTATTTTCTTTTCTTTTCTTTTCAAATCCTAATTTTCTCTTCTTCTTCTTCTTACTCTCTCCTTGATTCTTCTTCTTTTCTCTTTCTTAATTTCTTCTTCCTCCATTCTTACTACTCTTCTCTCACTCTCACTTCCAATTACTTCCCTATTTTTATCTTCTTCTTCTTAAGGTTCTCTCTCTTTTTCTCTTCTACTCCCTATTTTTGCATTCTTATGTTGGTGTTGGAAATTTATTTGGGTGATTCTTTTGCTATATATTTGCTCTTGGATATTTTGAGGAGTAATTTGACAATTGACATTATATTCTAGGTCTCATACATACTTGGATTAATTATCTTATTTTGAACTTTAAAATTGCATACCAAGTGTTTGTAAAAAAGCTCTCATGGCATTTTGATCTTTTTTTTACTCTATTCTTATACTTTAATGCCTCTTTTCACAAAACCTTGCAATCCATTGTGTATTGAGTATATTAGTCATTAATTGTCAACATGAAAGTGCTCGTTGTTTTGTTACATGTAATAATCATTTTGCTATTGATGCTTGAGCTATGCTTCTCATGCTTTTACTTGCATGCTTTTAATCCTCTTGCATCTAGTTGTTATGCTATGCCTTCATGATATTACTTTAGGTCTCACTTGCATGTTGTCGCGACCATGTATTTAAGACACTATATTCTCCTTTGGCCTTGATTATCACTTGGACCTTCCTCCTCCCGGTTTTAGCTATTTAAATTTAATATCCCTTTTCTTTCTTCCTTTTTCAGGATGGCCACCAAGAAGGGTAAAGAGAAGGTGACTAACAAGATACCAGCGAAGAGAGGAACTAAAAGAGCACCGGCTAAGGAACAACCCTCCACAACAGTCAAGCCACCTACTAAGAGGGTGAAGAGGATCATCCGAGTGGATGAGGCGGAGAAAGCATTTCCTGCACGGGATTACGCACGGTTCACCAACTGTTACTGTGAGCGGATGTTCCCCCTTCTAGCAGAAAGGAACTACAATAATGAGCACCTCCTCATCCCCCCGACACATTTTGTTGACTTTGTGGAGCCCGGCATCGAAAGGAGACAGTGGGGTTTCTTAAGAAGGCAGCCGCAAGAGGCCAACTTATCTTGTGTAGTTGAATTCTACTCCAACTTTCACTCGCCCACTTTGCAGTCTGTCTATGTTCGCCAAAAGCAAGCCCCTGTTTCCGACGGTGCCATTCAGAGGATATTGGATCTTCCACCTAGCCCAGAGGGATTGAACGCGTATCAAGCAGCCCAGCTAGAACGCCAGGCATACCAGTTTGACTGGAAAAGCATCCTTGGCGTCATCGCCCTACCTGGCAACAACTGGATTTATGGACAACACCGGGCTAGACCCAAGGGCATCTCCGCCTCTGCACTTACCTCTGAGGCTCGCGTGTGGGCTCAGATTCTGTCTCATTACGTCCTTCCAAGCACCCACGATTCAACCTTCACTACTGACATGGCAGTCCTCATCTGGTGCATTCTGATAGAGCAACCACTCAACTTGCCTCGCCTCATCCGGCATGCCATAGAGCATGTACAAATAGCGGGCAAACTATCCTTCCCTGCATTAGTTATAGATTTGGTCTCTGCAGGGAGTTTCGTATCGGGCTGGAGACACGAAGGCCATGATTCCTAGAGATGATCAGTATGTCTCAAGTGGGAAGTACATCAAGCCCCCAGTACCCACTGCAAACCAAACTGAAGGCCCGGCCCACAAAGTTCCTTCTCCTTCCACTCCACCATCATCCACACCACAGAAACCTTCAACCAATCAACTGCTCCTCCAGATTCTTCAGAGGTTGGACCGGCAAGACCGACGGGCTGAGCAAATGGAGTGCCATAACAAGCATTGATATAACTACCTGAAGGAGCTGATTGTTGGCACTCGCCCACCTCGGGAAGAGATAGACACCCCGAACTCCACTTTGCCACGTAGCATGGAGAGCCATGATGAGCCGGATGGTGGAAGCGATGCTCCCGACAGCACTCTTTTCATCACTGATGGCATGGATGACCGTGCCAAACCTTAAATGTGGGGAGGTCAAAATAACTTCCGGAGGTAACATCTCTCTTTCAACACCAATATCTCATTTTTCTTTTGTTACATAGAATAACTTGCATGACTAGTAGTAATTATTTACATTTAGGTACTACTTGGTTGACTGATATATTCTTTCTCAAGAAACTATTCTATAGCATTTCATTAATTCAAATAAAAAATTTTGTAAACTTGTTTGAGGATTTTAATTTGGAACATGGTTTAGAGCTAAAGAACACACAACCTGTGAGATTTTGAGCCAAATTATATGGTTACATTATTTAACCATGATTTTTCTTCTTATGTATTTTCTTCTCTATGATTGCAATCTTTGATTTGTTCCATTCTATATGTCCATTGTTTAGTGTATATTCATGCATACATGTGATTGAGACCATCATTTGATATTAGCTCACTTATCCCAAATAGCCTACCATCTCATTTACCTTTGTTTGCCACTTTGAGCCTTTTTAACCCCCATTTGTTTTTATATTACCACATCACTAGCCTTAAGTGGACAAATAATTAATTACTCTATTTGAGTCTTTGATTAGCTTAAGATAGAGATTGTGTGTCAACTAAGTGTGGAGAAAGGTGGGAACTATGGTTGATGAGAATGCGTTTTTGCTCTTATTGACAAATATTGGGAATTCGGGTGCTCACTCGTGTAACATTAGAGAAACCATATGCGTTAATATATTATGCTTTCAATTGAAAAAAAAGGAATAAATGGATAAGGGATAAAATTACCCCAATGTTAAGTGAAAATAAAAAGATCAATGCATATGTGATGGAATTAAAACTGATACATGAGTGTGTGAAAGTTTGCAAGAATGAGAATTTGGGTAGCTAAGCATGATTTGAGAATTATATAGAGTGTGTGTATGTGTTAGGTGCAAACTTAGGATAGTCAAAGATTCAAATCATAGCTCACTTGGCCATACATATATCCTCACCCTTACCTTAGCCCCATTACAACCTTGAGAAGCCCTCATGATGTTTGTATTTGTACACTAAATATTTGTTGATTGGTTAGATGAAGAACAAAGTTTTAGAAAGCATGACTAAAGGAGACTAGAGTGGAATAACCCTAGACACTTGAGCGATTAGAGTGCTTATACACTTTCCCTGAGAGTCCAATGCTCAACTCTATGTTCTCGGCTTTCATGAGCTTTCTTCTTACAAGTTTACTATTACTTATTGTGTGATTTGAATTAGTGGAATCTATTTATGTATGTCTTGGAGTTTGTTTACTCTTAACCAAGTAGGTAGAAACATTTTAGCATGTAGTTGCATTCATATAGATAGGTTGCATTGCATAAGTCTCACCTTTCCTCCTTTACTCTTTTGGTTTCCTTGATCTTAGCATGAGGACATGCTAGTGTTTAAGTGTGGAGAGATTGATAAACCACTAATTTATGGTTTATCTTGTGTTAAATAGAGTGGATTTTATCAATATTTTATACACTTATTCATATGAAATGCATGGTTTTACATTTTCCTTCCCAAATTGATGCTATGATTGAAAACATGCTTATTTGGCCTTTAATTCGTTATTTTTAATCCTCTCTTATTTCCATTCGACGTCATGATATGTATGTTAAGTATTTTCAGGGATTATAGGGCAGGAATGGCTTAGAGGATAGAAAAGAAGCATGCAAAAGAGGAAGGAACACAAGGAATTAAAGATTTCATGGGCGAGCAGCGACGCGCATGCGTGGAGCGACGCGTACGCGTGGTCAGGAGAAAATGTATCGACGCGCACGCGTGTGCCATGCGTACGCGTGACTAGAAGAATGTGCATCGATGCGTACACGTGTACGACGTGTACGTGTGACAGGCCGTCACGTGCTGCATATCAGAATTCACCGGGGGCAATTTCTTGGGCCCCTTTTTAACCCAGATTCAAGCCCGAAAGTCCATATTAGAGGCAGGGGTGTAGCTGAGACTTAGACACACTTTCATTCTCACTGAGTTTTAGTTTTTTTGAATTCAAGAGAAGAACACTACTTCTCTTATGGTTCTTAGATTTTAGTTTTATGCTTTTGGATTGGATATTGAGAGAGCTCCGTCTACCTTCGATTGAAGTCTTCATCATTCTAGTTTTCCTTTCCATTACCTTACTCTTTTGTTTTCTATTTAATTTGCTCGTGGTCATGTATGGATATTGTCAATTTTGGGATTTATTAATATAATGAACAATTTTTATATTTAATTTCATTTCTTGTTTGAATTTCTTCAATTAATTATCAGCTTTAAAATTTTCCTTTATTAATTTATTTTATTTACCATGTCTCGTATTTGTTCTTATTCCATGTTGTTGAAAAATGGCATTCATGTTATGATTTAAAACTCTCAACTTGGCTTGGGAGTTGATTAATTGTTCTTATTTGGGGATTGCTAGCGAACTCACTCTTCACTGACTCTAATCCTTCCAAAGGAAGGGATTAAGACTTGTAAACCCAAGTTAGTGTCACCCACTTAAACTTCCTTTGCAACTGCAAGAGGATAACTGAGTGGAAGCAATAACCTTTACTCTTGCACTTGGGAGAGGCCAACAAGGATAGAAACTCCAATTAATTTTCTCTCAGCCAAGGCCTTTTAATTCAAATACATAACATCAATTGCTATTATTCACTACTTTGATTTTTAGTTGTTTATCTCTTCGTTCTCAAACCTCAAAAATTTCTCAAAAAATTCATGATCAATAACTTGCACTCTTTTGTCAACTCTTTGGGAAACGACCTGGGAATTTTACTCCCAGTTAATTGATTCTAAATTGTGACAACTCTTTTTAAATTGATAAGTGGAGTTTTCGTCGATTAAGAACTGTACTTGCAATGTTATTTTTATTATAAATTCTTAATCGTCAATTTTTCACCCGTCACCAACCTTTCTGAGTTTCAATGGATAGTGAGATGCCAAAACTATTCAGAAGCAAAAAGCTACTAAGTTCTGCTCATCTAATTACAACTAAGCTTCATTGGAAACTTTAAGATTTATTGTATCTTAATCTTCTTTTTATCCTACTGTATTTTTATTTGCTTGGGGACAAGAAACATTTTAAGTTTGGTGTTGTGATAAGCAGATATTTTATACGAGTTTTGGTATCATTTTCATATAGTTTTTAATATGTTTTGTTTAGTTTTTATTAAGTTTTTATAGGTTTTAGTGTTAAATTCGCATTTTTGGATTCTACCATGAGTTTATGTGTTTTTGTGCAATTTTAGGTATTTTCTGGCTGAAATTGAGGAGCTGGAGCAAAAGTCTGTTTCAGAGACAAAGAAAGCACTACAGATGCTGTCTGGATCTGACCTCCTTGCACTCGGAAGAGCTTTTCTGGAGCTACAGAAGTCCAAATAGAGCGTTCTCAACGGCTATGGAAATCTGACTTCCAGAGCTTTCTAGAAATATATAATAGTTTATACTTTGCTTCAGACTAGAAGACCCAAAACTAGCATCCAACGTTAGCCTCCTGCCCCCTTCCAAGCGTCCAGCTCCCAAAAAGCAAAGACCAGCATCCAAACGCCCAGAGAGGACCTCCTAGCCAGTGTTCAACGTCCTAGAGGCCTCATAGCATATGGATCTCATCAAAACTCAGCCCAAAGATTCACCAAGTGGGCCCAGAAGCAAATTTTAGCATGAAAAAGACTATTTTACCTTTACTACTCATTACTTTAGTATTTAAAGTAGAAGATGACTCTTTGTTAAAGATCTTCGCCCATTATTTACCATATTTTCGTTTACCACATTGTATTTTCTATCAGTATGAGTTTCTAAACATCCTAGGTTGAGGGGACGAGCCCTGCTGAGTTTTATGGATTAATAAAAGTATTACTGTTTCTCTTTTTAATCTATGTTCGATTCTCTGTTCGAAGATGTATATTCGATCTTCATCAATATGGGTGCGTTGAACTAGCATAAGGTTATCACATTCTACATAGGTTCAGAGTGCGTCTTTCATCGGACAATGATGAACCACCAGCTTGATTATGCATCTCTTACACGGCTAATCCACGACTTTGTTGGGGACTTCTCGAGACACCAATTCAGCCGATTTACGGGCAGATTAGGGTCTTTGTGGTAAAGGCTAGAACCTAAAGGCTCAGCATCCTCCAATCCGAAAGATTCGACCTTGTCTGCGGCATTTTGAGTAAGATCATCAAGGAGAATGAACTGCGAGAGCTTCACCCTCAATCAGAATGGATCCGCACTAACCCTGGGGTTTAGATCTAGAGGAGTATTAGCGGCTGCTCAAACCAGCGTCAATCACAAACAGCCTGCCATAGAAAAAATCGTTCACAATTGAAGAAGACAGTAATACCAGAGTTAATCCAGAAGGACAAAGCACCTCCAAGCCTTAACCAATTCCTTATCCTTGTTTACCTCTCAATTCACAATGCATTTTGTACCCTTTTTCTTTATTTCCCTTTTTTACATGTCAACTTAGTTTAGATCTCACAAATACAAATTAAGCCAATTCTTCTATTTTTCTGACTAAGACCTACAAGATAATCATAGCTTGCTTCAAACCACAATCCTCGTAGGATCGACCCTGACTCACTCAGGTATTACTTGGACGACCCAGTGCACTTGCTGGTTCAGTTGTACGAAGCATGAGAATTCGCACACCAGAAATCTCACGTACGCAACCCCTGGTCTGCATATGTGAGATTGCAAAACAGAGGAGAGTTCTCGTGTTGCGTGTGCCCTGCTCGCGTATGTGAGCGTTCACATTGATAGGTCTGCACACGCAGTACCATGAGCACGTATGCAAGATCAACAACACAGGGGAAATTTTTGCGTCGCGTGCAAGGGTCCACGTACGCATGCACCCTTTTTCTTTCAAAACTACTAAGTTTGAAAAAAACCAGATTGTTGCACCAAACTTCAAATGCGCATAATTTTTTCGTTTTAAATGATTTTTCATCCGTTCATTAAACGGCATAAACTTCACGGACCCAATTTTTATTTGAAATAAATTTCACAAAATTTGGGGGTTCGAAAACCAAGTTATGACTCGCCAAAGTTGGTCAAAAATTACTTTTTACCAAAAACATCAAAACCTCTATTCTTTCCAAATTCTCAATTTTAAAGCAAAGTCTTATAACGAAAACAACACCAAAAGTCCCCAAATCATACACACATACCTTCCAACCACTTCACCTCGTACCAATACCCAATTTTCCTTCAATCATTCAACAATTCCATATATACATATTCAATGATTCCCCAACAAAATAAATAACAACTATATTCGTATATATTAATTTTATACCACAACAAGCCAGCATACAAATTCATCCAATCCATTCAATAATTTCCAACAATCATCACTAATCTTTAACAATTCACATAATTTTACTTATCCTACGGACCACTAGCCTAAATTTTTATGTAATATTATACATTATCTATGAGAAGCCAAAACCATACCTTGGTCGATTCTTCCCTAAACCCAGAACGCCTCAAATTCCACCGTTCCACAAGTGTTCAAAGTACCAATTCTCACCAAACACAAATTCAGCTTCCCAGGTTCATTCCTAAGCCTCCATTTTCATTAATTTAGCTCTGAAACACATAATTTAATCTAATTACACACAATATCACTATAATTAACATAAGGGTTTTCTTTTTCAACAATTTTACAAGGGTTAGTGGTTCTTCACCTTACCGACAGACGTTTGGAACAAGACCCAACAAGTTTCAAAGCTAATTTGATCCTAAACATCAAAATTTCATAATATCTCAATACCAATTATTAAAAGTTTTGAAATTGAAGAGGGTGAAAAACTGGGTGAGAAATAAAAATTTCTTACCATTTAGTTCGGATAGATTTGTAGAGTTCGACACAGTGGTCGCAGACGATGCGGCGATCGGAGCTCCGAATTGAAAGTTAGGATTTGATTTTTTTTTTTGTTGGTTATGACAGGCATGATTTATAATTTAAGCTTTGTCCATATAGGATGGGTTCTTCAATGTTATTGAAAAGATTAAAAGTATCTGCAATAATTATGATTGGTGATACTACTCGTGTTTATGGTTATCCCTTGGAAATTTTTAGACATCATCTCAACTGTTCCCAAAGTGGAAAGAGAATTAAGAATGTTATGAAGAAGTATGTCGAATTCATATTTAAAAAATGGTAATTTATTTTCCATCATTTATGTGTATACATAGTTTCAATGTTAAAAGATCTAATGAGTATTTTATGTCTTAAATTAGATACAAAGTTTCTCTAGATGTTAAGGATGGGACTGAAAAAGCTACCTTTGTTCTTTATGATCGTCCTGCAACACTCTTATTCAAAAAGAAAAACTCCTTGATGTTGTTTAAGAGTTTGATTCTGAACATCTGGTATATGTATATTTGAAAACAATAAACATATGTGATAGTTTCTCACTTATTAATGATATTTATTTTTTTAAGTGATAGCTCAATTGATTTCATTTTAGTAGCTTTTAATTTTTATTTTTTTGTATTTGATTGTAGGATGTCCATACAACTACTTATCTACTGTTATTTGATTATGTTATTGAGAAGGAAGTTGTATTTTAAGTAGACCACAAGAAAGTTGGTTATGCACCATATATGGAGACATTTAAAGTAGTCAATTGTTGTGATAATCATGTGATACTAACCAAATTTAAGACCGATTATGTTTCTAGTGTTAGTAATTCTATTCAGTGTTTTTGTTGTGGATTTTGTTAGATACAAATTGATCTTTTGCTCTTTAAAATATATGTAGTTAGCATACTTTTATTGTTTTTTATTCCTATTTTGATGAATTAACATTTTGTGCGGAGACTTGTGTGACCAGCTTTATTTTTACTGATTTATGAGGATGTCATTAAAAATCCTCGGCCTCATGATGAAATATCATCTCTTGGTACTAGAATTTTGATTACTCCTGACAACATAGAATCTATTGAAGTTGATATGGAGACTTTGGATGCTGCATATAACCTTTCGAAGTCGGTACTAAATTTTCTACATTATTTCTGTTCATGTTTAGGTCATCTCTTTAGATATATTTGCACATTACTTGACTAATATAATTTTTAATATATCTAAATGATGTGAAGAATGTGAGTTTGTATTCTGAGTTAATTTAGATATGATATAAAGTGTATAAAGTTATTAGACTAGGCTAATATCCTAATTGTATGAGCATGCTATTTAAGTCCAATTTAATTATTCTCATTGGTGCACGAATCCCAATACTTTTGTATAGCTGTACCAGCAAGTGCACTGGGTCGTCCAAGTAATACCTGAGTGAGTCAGGATCGATCCCATGAGGATTGTGAATTGAAGCAACCTATGGTTATCTTTCAGGTCTTAGTCAGGAAGATCAGAAGGTTGTTTGAAGTTGTAAGAGTAATGTATGCCTTAAAATCATCAATAGGAATATGAAAAAAGGGTAGAAGGTGTTGTTAGATTCAGAATTGTGTTAGGATTATGGGATTATTATAATAGGGTGCTAATACTTTAAAGATAGAGTTGAGGATTGGAGTTGCTTTGCCTTTCTGAATTAACTCCGGTATTACTGCTCTCTTTGCTTGTGAGTGATTTCTTCAATGGCAGGCTGTATGTGATTGACACTGGTTTGAGCAGCTGCAAATACTCCTCCAAATTTGAACCCCAGGTTTAGTGCGGATCCATTCTGATTGAGGGTGAAGCTCGTGGATTAGCCGTTTGAGAGATGTATAAACATAGCTGTTGGTTCGTCCTTGTCCAGTGAAAGACGCATTCTGAACCCAAGTAGATGCGGGTGTTTGTCAGGCATGTTCGTCTTAATGTGATGAACAGAGCTAATTGGTTAGATCATCCTATTCATCACGATAAAGATCGGGATATACATCTTAAAGATAGATCAAACACGGATCGAAGAAGAAACAAAAATACTTTTATTAATTCATAGGACTCAACAGGGCTCCTCCCCTCAACCTACGAGGTTTAGAAACTCATACTGAGGTAGAAGACAATGATAAACATGTATAATGAGAAAACGTGATGATAGTTACATATATTTAATCCCTTAAATATTAAATAGATGACTAGTAAGGGTGAAATAGTCTATTTAATGCTAAAATCCACTTCTTGGGCCCACTTAGTGAGTGTTTGGGTTGAGCTTTGATGAGATCCACGTGCTATGAGGCTCTTTGGGCGTGGAATGCCAGATAGGGGGTCCTCTCTGGGCCTTTGGACGCTGAGCTCTGCTCTTTGGGCGCTGGACGCCTAGAAGGGGGCAGGAAGCTGATATTGGACGCCAGTTTTGGGCCTTCTAATCTGAAGCAAAGTATAAATTATTATATATTTCTGGAAAGCTCTGTAAGTCAGCTTTCCATAGTTGTTAAGAGCGCTCTATTTGGACTTCTGTAGCTCTAGAAAAGCTCTTCCGAATGCAGGCAGGTTAGATCTAGACAGCATCTGCAGTGCTTTCTCTGTCTCTGAATTAGACTTCTGCCCCAGCTCCTCAATTTCAGCCAGAAAATACCTGAAATTGCCCAAAAATACAGAAACTCATACTAGAATCCAAAAATGTGAATTTAACACTAAAACCTATAAGAACTTAATAAAAACTAAATAAAAACTACTAAAAACTATATGAAAATGATGTCAAAAAGCGTATAAATATCCGCTCATCACAACACTAAACTTAAACCGTTACTTGTCCCCAAGCAACTAAAAACATAGTAGGATAAAAAGAAAATTAAGATACAATAAATTTCTAAGTTTCAAGTGAAGCTTAGTTAAAATCAGATGAGCGGGACTTAGTAGCTTTTTGCTTATGAATATTTGTGGCATCTCACTATTAATTGAAACTCAGAGATGTTGGCATCCTTAGGAACTTAGAATCCAGATGATATTTTTAACTCTCCTAGTTAAGCTTATTTTGATTCTTGAACACGGCTTTTTGAGTCTTTGTCGTGACCCTAAGCACTCTGTTTTCCAGTATTACCACCGGATACATTCATGCCACAGACACTTTAACTGGGTGAACCTTTTTAGATTGTGACTCAGCTTTGCTAGAGTCCCCAGATAGAGGTGTCCAGAGTTCTTAAGCACACTCTTTTGCTTTGGACCACGACTTTAACCGCTCAATCTCAAGCTTTTCACTTCACACCTTCATGCCACAAGCACATGGTTAGGGACAACTTGGTTGAGCCGCTTAGGCCAGGATTTTATTCCTTTAGGCCCTCCTAACCGTTGATGCTCAAAGCCTTGGGCCCTTTTACCCTTGCCTTTTAGTTTAAAGGGTTACTGGCTTTTTCTTTTTCGCCATTTTTCTTTCTTTTTTCTCTGCATGCATAGTAATTTTTTTTGCTTTTGCAACATGCTTTTTCTTTTGCTTTTTGCTGCTTTTTCTTGCTTCAAGAATCAATTTTCAGATTTTTCAGACTATCAATAATACTTTTTCTTTTTTCTTATTCTTTCAAGAGCCAACATTCTAAAGTTACAACCTCAAATATGCACTGTTTAATTATGTATTCAGAAAACAAAAGCAAATGATACCACATCAAACTAATTAAACTAATCTTAATTTAAACTTGAAATTCATGCATCTCTCAATTCTTTTCAATTAAAAAGATTTTTCATTTAAGCAAGGTGAGAGATATATGGAACATTTTACAACTTAAAGACATCAATGCAAATGATCATGCAACTAGAACAAGAGAACAGATAAATAAATAGACAGAAAATAGAAAAATAATAGAAAATGAGATAAAGAGAACGAATCCACCTGACTGATGGTGGCCAGTGCTCTTCCTTGAGGATCCCATGTAGTGCTTGATCTCTTCTATGGCACTCCTTTGTCTTTGTTGAGGTGGTTGCACAGGCTCATGTGTATGCTCTCTACTTTGCTCCATCCTCTTCTTCTATACTTAAGAGTGGTAGAAGTTACAAAGCAGAGCTTTTGCAACACCAAACTTAAGAGTTTTGCTCACACTCGAGCAA
The DNA here is from genome assembly GCF_003086295.3 of Arachis hypogaea. Taxonomy (NCBI): domain Eukaryota; kingdom Viridiplantae; phylum Streptophyta; class Magnoliopsida; order Fabales; family Fabaceae; genus Arachis; species Arachis hypogaea. The sequence goes on from NC_092055.1 coordinate 51,719,709, forward strand.
ATATGATCAATGAGAAAGAAGAAGGTGGGGTAGGTAGAGCTTCTGTAGGATCTCTTGGTCCTGAGAGGCTAGGAAATTCCAGAATCCCTGCTTCTCTGGATTGGCGTTTGAACTCCCAGGGGCTGCTCCCTGGCTGGCGTGCATCACCAGAAATGCTCCCCTCTTGGGGCATTGAACGCCCAGCAGGGATACCCTGGTTGGTGTTCAACTTTGACACTCTTTCTGGAGTATTCTGTTTTCACTGCTGTGAATGCTGTTTCTTGACTGGTGCACATGATCATGACTCTGACATTGAAAAGAAAAACAAAATAAAGGAAAATAACTATGGTTGAGTAAGGTTGCGTTGCCTCCCAACAAGCGCTTCTTTAATGTCTTTAGCTGGACTTCACTGTACTTAACTTAGTAATAGTGTTGAGCCTCCTGGCTCTATTTCTCCTTCAAGGTAATACTTTATTCTTTGCCCATTGACAGTGAATCTATTTTCAGGATCTTTACCTTGAAGTTCTATGTGTCCGTAAGGTGATACTGTTGTAATGACATACGGTCCCTTCCAACAGAATTTGAGTTTTCCAGGGAATAATCTGAGCATTGAGTTGAAGAGCAGGACTTTCTGTCCTAGTTCAAAGACTCTGGAAGCTATCTTCCTGTCATGCCACCTCTATGCTTTTTCCTTATAGATTTTTGCATTTTCAAATGCTTCTAAGTAGAATTCATCCAACTCATTTAGTTGGAGCAGCCATTTCTCCCCTGCTGCTTTAGCATCAAGGTTGAGAAATCTAGAAGCCCAATATGCTTTGTGTTCTAGTTCCACTGAAAAATGACATGACTTCCGATATACTAACTGATATGGTGAAGTTCCAATGGGGGTTTTGAAAGCTGTTCTGTATGCCCACAGAGCATCATCAAGCTTTGTAGCCCAATCCTTTCTAGAGGCACTTACTGTCCTCTCTAGGATTCACTTTAGTTCTCTATTTGAGACTTCAACTTGCCCATTCATTTGGGGATGATACGGTGTTGCCACTTTATGACAAACTCCGTAATGGCTTAAGACAGAATCCAGCTATCTGTTGCAAAAATGAGTACCTCCATTACTGATTAATGTCCTAGGAACACCAAATCTGCTGAAGATGTTATTCTGGAGGAACTTCATTACTACTTTTGTGTCATTAGTGGGCGTTGCTATTGCTTCAACCTATTTAGACACATAATCTACTGCCACAAGGATGTAGGTATTTGAGTAAGAAGGCGAGAATGGTCCCGTGAAATCTATGCCCCATACATCAAGAAACTCAATCTCTAAGATTTCTTGCTGAGACATGCTGTGATCATGAGGAAGATTGCCAACCCTCTGGCAACTATCACAATTACAGATAAACTCTCTAAAATCCTTAAAGAGAGTAGGCCAGTAAAAGCCACTTTGGAGTACCTTAGTGGCTATCTGCTCACCTCCAAAGTGTCCTCCACAGTCAGAGCCATGGCAATGCCATAGAATTCTCTGTGCCTCTTCTTCAGACACACAGCATCGGATTATTCCATCCGAACATCTCTTAAAGAGATATGGCTCATCCCAAAGGTAATATTTTGCATCATGCATAAGTTTCTGGGCTTGCTTCCTGGTAAACTCCTTGGGAATGAACCGTATAGCCTTGTAGTTTGCAATGTCTGCAAACCAAGGTACTGTCCGGATGGCATAGAGCTGCTCATCTGGAAAGGATTTAGATATGTCAGTGGAAGGCGAAGAAGTTCCTGCTACTGGCTCAATCCGGGACAAGTGATCAGCTACCTGATTCTCTGTCCCTTTTTTGTCTCTAATTTCTATATCAAACTCTTGCGGGAGCAATACCCATCTTATAAGCCTGGGTTTAGAATCCTGCTTGGTGAGCAGATATTTTAGAGTAGCATGGTCAGTATAAATAATGACCTTAGATCCTACTAGGTAGGATCTAAACTTGTCAGTGGCATAAACCACTACAAGTAGCTCCTTTTCTGTAGTAATGTAATTTTTCTGCGCCTCATTTAATACGCGACTAGCATAGTAAATGACATGCAGAAGCTTGTCATGTCTCTGACCTAGAACTGCGCCAATTGCATGATCACTTGCATCACACATTAGCTCAAATGGCATGTCCCAGTTGGGTGTAGAGATAATAGGAGCGCTGACAAGCTTGGCCTTCAAAGTTTCAAAGGCATGCGGGCATTCTTGGTCAAGGACGAATGGAACATCAGTGGCCAAGAGATTGCACAGGGGTTTGGCGATTTTAGAAAAATCTTTTATGAACCGCTTGTAGAAGCCTGCATATCCTAGGAAGCTTCTGATAGCCTTAACACTAGTAGGTGGAGGTAAGCGTTCAATCACTTCCACCTTCGCTTGATCCACTTCTATCCCTTTGTTTGAGATCCGATCCCTAAGAACAATGCCCTCCGTTACCATAAAGTGGCATTTCTTCCAGTTTAGAACTAGGTTTGTTTCTTGGCATCTTTTTAGGACCAGGGTCAGATGATCAAGACAGGAGTCAGAGGAGTCTCCATAAACAGAGAAGTCATCTATGAATACTTCAAGGAACTTCTCTACCATGTCAGAGAAGATGGATAACATGCATCTCTGAAAAGTGGCAGGTGCATTGCACAGGCCGAATGGCATTCGTCTATAAGCGAATACACCCGAAGGACATGTGAATACCGTCTTCTCTTGATCCTGTAGATCTACCGCTATTTTATTGTACCCGGAATAACCATCCAGAAAATAATAAAAAACGTGACCTGCGAATCTTTCTAGCATTTGGTCAATGAAGGGTAATGGAAAGTGATCTTTCTTGGTGGCGTCATTGAGTTTTCTATAATCAATGCACATACGCCACCCTGTAACTGTCCTTTTTAGGATCAACTCATTCTTTTCATTGTGAACCATTGTCATTCCTCCCTTCTTAGGAACAACCTGGACAGGGCTCACCCATGGGCTGTTAGAAATAGGATAAATAATCCCAGCCTCATAGAGTTTAGTGACCTCCTTCTGCACTACTTCCTTCATGGATGGATTCAATCGCCTCTGTGGTTGTACCACTGGTTTGGCATTATCCTCCAGCAGGATTTTTATGCATGCATCGGACAGGGCTAATGCCCTTAAGGTCACTTATAGTCCACCCAATGGTGGTCCTATGTGCTTTAAGCACTTGGATTAGTGCTTCTTCTTCCTATGGCTCTAGTGTAGAGCTTATGATCACATGATATGTATCTCTCTCTTCCAGAAATACATATTTCAGGGAGGAGGGTAATGGCTTAAGCTCGAGCTTAGGAGGCTTCTCCTTTTCCTCAGAGGTTTCCATAAGTTCCTCTGAATCAGGCTGAGTATCATCAAGGATATCATCTAGCCCTTCCTTGAGGCTTTTGGCCATGTTGACTTCTTCCACCAGGGAATCAATGAAGTCAATGCTCATGCATTCGTTTGGAATGTCTGGATGTTCTATAGCCTTCACAGCATTGAGTACGAACTTTTCCTCATTGACTCTTAGGGTTACTTCCCCTTTTTCAACATCAATGAGGGTCCGTCCTGTAACTAGGAAAGGTCTTCCTAGGATGAGAGATGCACTCTTGTGTCCCTCTATATCCAATACCACAAAGTCAGTGGGAAACGCAAAAGGTCTAACCTTGACAATCATGTCCTCTATTACTCCTGATGGTATCTTAATAGACCCATCAGCAAGTTGAAGGCACATGCGGGTTGGTTTGACTTCCTCAATCAAACAGAGCTTCTTTATTAAAGAAGCAGGTATTAGGTTGATGCTTGCTCCAAGGTCGCATAGAGCTGACCTTGTACAAGCATCACCTAGAGTGCATGGTATCATAAAGCTCCCAGGGTCTTTAAGCTTCTCTGGTAAGCTATTCTAAATAATTGCACTACATTCCTCAATGAGGAGGACTATTTGTGTCTCTCTCCAATCCTTCTTATGACTTAAAATTTCCTTCATGAACTTTGCATAAGAAGGTATTATTCAAGAGCTTCTGCAAAAGGGATCTTTATCTCTAATGTTCTGAGATACTCCGCAAAGCGGGCAAACTATTTATCCCTTTCCTCTTGACAGAGTTTCCGAGGAAATGGCATCTTAGCCTTGTACTCATCAACCTTTGTCGATGAAGGCTAAATACCATTTGAGTTGGAAGGGGGGTTACTAGCTTGTTTAGGAGGGTTGTTATCAATCAATGACTGACCTCCCTTGCATGGGCGTTCAACGCCCCTGCTGCTATTCGCTTGGGCGTTTGGATACCCAATATCTGCCCTTTCCAAGTGTGCAATGCCAAGAGGGATACTTTTCTGGGCATTTAAACGCCCAGAGTCCTCTTGTGCAAAGACTTGGTTATCCTCTATGGACTTTTTGTTTTTATTATACTGAGGTTGGGTTTTTAAAGTTTTCCCACTCCTCAGTTGGATAGCCTGGCACTCATCTGTTATCTGCTTAGATAACTATTGCCTTGTTTGACTCAACTGGGCTTCTACATTTCTGTTAGAAGCCTGATTTTCTCTCAGAGCCTCTTGCAGTTCCAGTATTTACTGGGCAAAGGCGTGTAGTTGCTGAGTCAATGGGCTATCCTGCTCTGGAGGGTTAGGTTCAGCAACTACTGCCTTAACCTCTCCTTTTATAGAGGTCTCAGGAGATGAGTACAGATGCCGATTAGTGGCAACTGTCTCAATAAGCTCTTGAGCCTCTCCTATGGTCTTTCTCATGTGTATGGAACCAACAGCAGAGTGGTCCAAAGACATTCTATATATGTCTGAAAACCCATAGTAGAATATGTCTAATTGTACCCATTCTGGAAATATTTCAGTGGGACATTTTCTTAGCATCCTCTTATACCTCTCTCAGGCATCATAAAGAGATTCACCATCTCCTTGTTTGAAGCCTTGGATGTCCAGTCTCAGCTGGGTTACCTTTCTTGGGGGAAGTATTGGTTTAAAAACTTGTCCACTAACTGTTTCTAAGTTTTTAAACTAGCTTTAGGATGGTTATTCAACCACCTTTTTGCTTGATCCTTTAAAGCAAAAGAAAAGAGCAATAACCTGTAGACCTCTTGGTCTACTCCTTCACTGTGTACTGTGTTAGCAATCCTTAAGAAATCTGCAAGGAATTCTGTAGGTTCTTCCTGAGGAAGCCCAGAATACTAGCAGTTCTGCTGCAGCAGAGTAATCAGTTGAGGGTTTAATTCAAAGCTACTAGCTCTGATTTGAGGTATGCTGATACTTCTTCCATAGAAGTGAGCAGTGGGAGTTGTATAAGATCCCAGAGTTCTCTTAAACTCTTCATTCCCACTTTGGTTCATGATTAAGAAAGGTAGAAGATGAAGAAGGAAGAAGATAGAAGGAGTAGAAGAAGAGATAGAAGTAAAAGAGGTGAATAAGAATTAAAATATTTTTGTTTTTATTTTATTTATTTAATTAGATCGAAATTACAATTAATTAATTAAAAGGAATTTAAAATTTTATAATTAAAATTCGAAAATATAGAATGGAGAAGGAGAAAAGAATTTTCAAAAATTAAGAGAAGAGAGTTGGTTAAGTGGTTTTGAAAAAGATGAGAGAGAAGATAGAGAGATATTTTCAAAAATTAAGGAAGATAGGACTTAGTTAGGAAGTTTTGAAAAAGGAGAGAGAGAGAGAGAGAGAGAAGATAAGTAATTAATTAATAAAAGGTTTGAATTTAAAATTTGAAATTTGAAAATTAAATTTTAAATTTTGAAATTTGAAATTGAAAATTTTGAATTTTGAAAAAGTCAATAAGATAAGATAGAGATTTGAGAAGAAATTTGATTTTTGAAAAAGTTAAATTTTGAAAATGAAAATTTGAAATTTAAATTTTGGATTTTGAAATTGAATTTCAAAACTGAAATTTTCAAATTTTGAAAATTTGAAAATTGAAATTTTAAATATGAAATAAGATAAGATAAGATTTTGAAAAAGATATGATTTTTTATTTTGAAAAAGATTTGATTTTTGAATTTTTGAAATAAGATAAGATAAGATTAAAATTTCTAAAATTAAAATCTGACTTTTGAACTAAAAAATTCAAAAATTAATTGAAATAAAAATAGATAAGATATTTTTTTGAATTTAATGATGAAAGAGAAAAACAAGTAAAAGACACAAGACTTAAAATTTTTAGATCTAGCACCCCTTTATTTTTGAAAATTTGGAGAAAAATACAAGGGGACACTAAACTTAAAAATTTTAAGATCTAAACACATACAAGACTCAAGAACACTTTGAAGAAATACAAAGATAAAAAATTAAAGACTCAAAGAACTCAAGAACATAAAAATAACACCAAACTTAAAATTTTTAGAAAACCAAAACAAAATTTTCAAAAAACACAAGAAAATAAACAAGAAAACACCAAACTTAAAAATTTGACACAAGAATTAAACAAAGAAAAAATATTTTTGAAAGATTTTTAAAAGAAGGACTCAAAGACAATTCAGAGGATGCCAAAAATAAACTATATGAAAAAGGTTTTTGAAAAGTTTTAAAATTTTTGGAATTGAAAAGCATGAACATGCAGGATTCAAACCAAGAACACAAATTAAACAAAGAAAAGAAAAATATTTTTTGAAAAAGGTTATGAAATTTTCAAAAATTTAGAGAAGAAGAAAATAAAAATAAAAGACTTTAATCAAAGTTATACTCTTGCAAAAACTAAAGACTCAAAGAACACAAAAATTTTTAACAAGAATAAAATTAAAAGATTCAAGAACTCAAAACTCAATTAAAAATAAAAAATAAAAATTATCTAATCTATGAAGCAAAACAATCCTTTAGTTTGTCCAAACTCAACAATCCCTGGCAACAGCACTAAAAACTTAGTGCACGAATCTCCATACTTTCGTACAGCTGTATGAACAACTACACTGGGTCGTCCAAGTAATACCTGAGCGAGTCAGGGTCGATCCCACGAGGATTGTGGTTTGAAGCAAGCTATGGTTATCTTGCAGGTCTTAGTTAGGCAGATTAGAAGTTTGTTTAAAGTTGTAAGGGTAATGTATGCCTTAAAATCATCAATAGGAATATGAAAAAAGGGTAGAAGGTGTTGTTGGATACGGAATTGTGTTAGAATTATGGGATTATTATAATATGGTGCTAATACTTTAAAGATAGAGTTGAGGATTGGAGTTGCTTTGCCTTTCTGAATTAACTCCGGTATTACTACTCTTTTTGCTTGTGAGTAATTTTTTCAATGGCAGGCAATATGTGATTGACATTGGTTTGAGCAGCTGCCAATACTCCTCTAGATCTGAACCCCAGGTTTAGTGCAGATCCATTCTGATTGAGGGTGAAGCTCGTGGATTAGCCGTCTGAGAGATATATAAACATAGCTGTTAGTTCGTCCTTGTCTAGTGAAAGACGCATTCTGAACCCAAGTAGATGCGGGTGTTTGTCAGGCACGTTTGTCTTAATGTGATGAACAGAGCTAATTGGTTAGATCATCTTATTCACCACGATGAAGATCGGGATATACATCTTAGAGATAGATCAAGCACGGATCGAAGAAGAAACAGAAATACTTTTATTAATTCATAGGACTCAGCAGGGCTCCTCCCCTCAACCTAGGAGGTTTAGAAACTTATACTGAGGTAGAAGACAATGATAAACATGTATAATGAGAAAAAGTGATGATAGTTACATAGATTTAATCCCTTAAATACCAAACAGATGACTAGTTAGGGTGAAACAGTCTATTTAGTGCTAAAATCCACTTCTTGGGCCCACTTAGTGAGTGTTTGGGCTGAGCTTTGATGAGATCCACGTACTATGAGACTCATTGGGCGTGAAATGCCAACTAGGAGGTCCTCTCTGGGCCTTTGGATGCTCGGCTCTACTCTTTGGGCGTTGGACGCCGGAAAGGGGGCAGGAAGCTGGCATTGGACGCCAGTTTTGGGCCTTCTAATCTAAAGCAAAGTATAGAGTATTAAATATTACTAGAAAGCTCTGGAAGTCAGCTTTCCATAGCCGTTGAGAGTGCTCCATTTAGACTTCTGTAACTCCAAAAAAGCTCTTTCAAATGGAGGCAAGTCAGATCTGGACAGCATCTGCAGTGCTTTCTTTGTCTTTGAATCAGACTTATGCTCCAACTCCTCAATTTCAGCCAGAAAAATACCTGAAATTGTCCAAAAATACAGAAACTCATACTAGAATCCAAAAATGTGAATTTAACACTAAAACCTATAAGAACTTAATAAAAACTAAATAAAAACTACTAAAAACTATATGAAAATGATGTCAAAAAGCGTATAAAATATGCACTCATCACTCATTATATATTATTTTTGGATCATAAAATTATATAAATTGTAGGATCCTTGTGTGTTTTGGTTATTGGTACAATTACATCTATCTCTAATAATAAGAATTGGTAGTACTCAGTTTGTTTGTGTGGTGAAAAAATAAATGCAGTCCAATCTAAGGTTTTTTTGTCACCTTTGGTTGACACATTGTTGTGATGGAGTTTTGAGATTATGTTATAAACTCTATTAATTCCTATTTATACATTGTTAATTAGTAGATTTTTTGCTTAGTTTATAGCTTTTCAACTATTTAGAAAAAATTTTGTTGTTATTGTGTTTGTGTAGATGCAAAGTAAACGTTTTTGTTAATAATGCTGGTGGTTGCAATGTATTAATAATTCTCCACAATGATGTTCAAAACTTAATGTAAAGAAAATGTTCTGAGGTTTTAATACTTGATGACTCCTTCATCTGGTTAGTTTCTTGACAAATGTCTTCTAAACTAAATCAATTTATTATTATGTATTTATTTACATCAAATGTTAAATTCTAGTGAAAAAGGTGGATAATTTACAACTATGAGTTTGATAACAATTAATTTATTCTATATAATGTTATAAGTAATACTAAAAAGGTGTATAATTTACAACTAATATTGAGAATTTATATGAGAAGTAGTTAAGGTCCTCTAAAAGATTTCTAAAATAGTATATTATGTGAAATTTTATACCTTCTATATTCATGTCTTTGATCTTTATGGCTTCTTTCATTCTTTTTGTCCTTCTATATTCAGATATTGATTTTGTTATTCTTCCATTATTAGAACAATCAATTTCACTTGGATGCATCTAATTTTTTGTACAAATTGATTTAAAAAAAATTGGTATTCATGGTTAATCCTCAGCCCGTTGAGAGTGACACAATATGCACTGTGTATAATGTTTATAAAGTTCTTACCCATGAATTTATGATAAAGTTGATTGAACGTGTTGAAGATCGTGTTGTAAATGTGGTTAGTTTAGTTTTTTCTATTGCCTTCCAACTTATTTTTTATAACTGTTTCTTCATTTTTTTTAGTAATATGAGTAGCAATGATATTATCTTTTCTATCAAAACATGTATAATTAGTGGATTGTTGGTTCGTCTTCAAATGTGGCTTCTATTGAAGATCCTATTTAACTTTTTTCTGGTTCAGTATTATTTAATGTAAGTTTTCATCTTTGTGTTGTATTCTCAACCATTTTTTTCTTCATGTTGCATATTTGTAGAATCAGTTCTTTATTCTTTAAGTAGTTGTTCTTTTATAAAATTTAGTGAATTTAAGAAATATCTTTTTTCCATGTCTTATTTTGTAGCACATCTCTGTTTGTGTTGTAACAACTGCCCCGCATCCTTTCTAGAAAATTTGATTTTTGAAATTTGAAAATCAATTAGGAGATAGGTTTAGAATTTTAAATTACAGATAGAAATCTAACAACCACCCTTCTTTTGAATTTAAAAAATACCTCAATCACACTTACCACCAAAAGTATATAAATAAGGGTACACCGATAGGTAGAAAATCACCCCTCTCAAACACTAATCCTCCTCCTTCTCTTCCTACAAAAATATTCTGTGTGCAAACACAAAATTCAACCTTATAGTCAATAAAGAGGCGTTAGAAAAAGTAGGGAATTATGCTTTTTACTTTTATGTTTGGCATGTATTATACTCTGTTTTTTTTTTTACCATCTATGTTGTCCTTATCATGTTATCATGGTTGTGTGTCCTGTGGCATTACTCCTCTTTTTTCATTCCTTTAAACACATATATCATGTTTGTATTCAAAGTTTTCCCCATATACAAAGCCATAATTGTTTAAAACCTTTTGATCAAGAGTACCTGCATATTTGTGAAGTTTCATGATGAATGTTATTCCTATAATTGTTACTACTACCTTACAAGCCATTTAAGTCGAGAGTACATGTCTTTTTATAAATCTTGTTCAATTATTTAAGCTACCATATTTTCATTATGTACATTAAAAATATGATCCTTTAATTTATGCCATTATGTCATTAATATCCCATTAAAGACAAGAGTATATGCCTTTTTATAAGCTTTGTTCGATTATTTAATATGCCATATTTTCATTATGTGCATTAATATGATCCTTTAATTTTGTCATTATGTTATTAATATTCCTTTAGATCAAGAGTACATCCCTTTTTATAAGCTTTGTTCAATTGTTAAATATGCACTATTTTTCATTATGTGCATTAATATGATTCTTTACGTTATGTCATTATGTTATTAATATTCCTTTAGGTCAAAAGTACATACTCTTTATAAGCTTTGTTCGATTATTCAATATGCCCTATTTTATGTGTTTTAATAAGATCTTTTAATTTATGCCATTATGTTACTAATATCTCTTTAATTAGAGAGTACATGCATATCCTGTGCCATATAACTATGGTATCATTATTTCACATATTCTGTTTATCGTTATATCTGTCTATCTTCTTGCATGATCGTCTCCTTGTGTATACCTAAACAACCCTGTTTGTAAATTGAACTGAAGGGATGATCCTTCGGTAAGGGAAGCTAACCGCCAAAGAAAAGATAATCGAGATGATCCTTCGGTAAGGGAAGGTGATCGAATAGAGATTATCCTTCGGTAAGAAAAGGTGATCGGCAAACTTTTGGGAACCTTTGGTAAGGAAAGGGGACTCTGATGAGCAGATAATTTATACGCTTTTTGGCAGTGTTTTTACATAGTTTTCAGTATAATTTAATTAGATTTTAGTCTATTTTTATTAGTTTTTAATTAAAAATTACATTTCTGGACTTTACTATGAGTTTGTGTGTTTTTCTGTGATTTCAGGTATTTTCTGGCTGAAATTGAGGGACCTGAGCAAAAATCAGATTCAGAGGTTGAAGAAGGACTACAGATGCCGTTGGATTCTGACCTCCCTGCACTCAAAGTGAATTTTCTGGAGCTACAGAACTCCAAATGGCGCGCTTCCAATTGCGTTAGAAATTAGACATCCAGGGCTTTCCAGCAATATATAATAGTCCATACTTTGCCCGAGTTTAAATGATGCAAACTGGCGTTGAACGCCAGTTCTATGTTGCAGTCTGGTGTTCAGCGCCAGAAACAAGTTGCAAAGTAGAGTTCAACGCCAGAAACACGTTACAAACTGGTGTTCAACTCCAAGAATGACCTCTCCACGTGTAAACTTCATGCTCAGCCCAAGCACACACCAAGTGGGCCCCGGAAGTGGATTTCTGCATCAATTACTTACTTCTGTAAACCCTAGTAACTAGTTTTTATAAATAGAACTTTTTACTATTGAGTTTTCATCTTTACTTTCATCTTTAGATCACGTTTGGGGGATGGCCATTCGGCCATGCCTGGACCATTATCACTTATGTATTTTCAACGGTAGAGTTTCTACACTCCATAGATTAAGGTGTGGAGCTCTACTGTTCCTCAAGGATTAATGCAAAGTACTACTGTTTTTTTATTCAATTCAACTTATTCCGCTTCTAAGATATTCATTCGCACTTCAACATGAATGTGATGATCGTGACAAAGTCATCATCATTCCCCTATGAACGCGTGCCTGACAACCACTTCCGTTCTACCTTCGATTGAATGGATATCTCTTGGATATCTAATACAGGGGACCGAGTCCGAGTTATTAGCGTCTTCGTGGTATAAGTTAGAACCCATGGATGGCCATTCCTGAGATCCGGAAAGTCTAAACCATGTCTGTGGTATTCCGAGTAGGATCTGGGAAGGGATGGCTGTGACGAGCTTCAAACTCGCAAGTGCTGGGCGTAGTGACAGACGCAAAAGGATAGTAAATCCTATTCCAGTATGATCGAGAATCGACAGATGATTAGCCATGCAGTGACACCGCATTGGACCATTTTCACAGGAGGATGGGATGTAGCCATTGACAACAGTGATGCCCTACATAAAGCTTGCCATGGAAAGGAGTAGGATTGATTGGATGAAGACAGCAGGAAAGCATAGATCAGAGGAACGAAAGCATCTCTATACGCTTATCTGAAATTCTCACCAATGAATTACATAAGTATCTCTATCTTAGTTATATTCTATTTATCTTTTATTCATCACTTTACAAAACTATTTGAATCCGCCTGACTGAGATTTACAAGGTGACCATAGCTTGCTTCAAGCCGACAATCTCTGTGGGATCGACCCTTACTCACGTAAGGTTTATTACTTGGACGACCCAATGCACTTGCTGGTTAGTTGTACGAAGTTGTGAAATAGATATAAGATCATGAACATGCGTACCAAGTTTTTGGCGCCGTTGCCGGGGATTGTTCGAGTTTGGACAACTGACGGTTCATCTTGTTGCTCAGATTAGGTAACTTTATTTTAATTTTAAGTTTTTGTTTTTATTCTTTTAATTTTCGAAATACTTTCAAAAAAATAATATATTTTTTCTTCAAAATTTTTAAGAATGAATTCTAGTGTTTCATGAAGCATGTTAAAGCCTGGCTGGCTGTAAAGCCATGTCTAAATTCATTTGGACTGAGGCTTCCAAACCATCATCACAAGAGCAAGCTAGTTGTTGCTAATCAAATTTGCTGTTGTATGACTGGTTTGCATTCTAAAGCTTGGCTGGCCATTGGCAATGTCTAGTGTTTTGGACCGAAGCTTTCACTGAAAGCTTGGCTGGCTAGTGAGCCATGTCTAATTCATGGACTGAAGCTTTAGACTAAGAGTGCAAGATTCCTGGAATTCATATTAAAAATTTTGAAATCCTTATTTTTCTTTTTCAAATAATTTTCGAAAAATCCAAAAAAATTTATAAAATCATAAAAATCAAAAATATTTTTTATGTTTCTTGTTTGAGTCTTGTGTCAAATTTTAAGTTTGGTGTCAATTGCATATTCATCTTGCATTTTTTCGAAAATTGCATTCATGCATTGCATTCATCATGATCTTCAAGTTGTTCTTGATAAACTTTCTTGTTTGATCTTCATATTATATTGTTTTGTGTTGTATGGTGTTTTTCATATGCATTCTTGCATTCATATTGTCTAAGCATTAAAAATTTCTAAGTTTGGTGTCTTGCATGTTTTCTTTTCTTGAAAATCTTTCAAAAATAAGTCCTTGGTGTTCATCTTGACATTCAAAGTGTTCTTGGTGTTCATCTTGACATTCATAGTGTTCTTGCATACATCACATGTTTTGATCCAAAATTTTCATGCATCGAGTCTTTTTGATGTTTTTCTCTTTCTTTATTAAAATTCAAAAATAAAAAAAATATCTTTTCCTTTTTCACTCATAAATTTTCGAAAATTTGAGTTGACTTTTTCAAAACTTTTCAAAATTTAATTGTTTCTTATGAGTCAAATCAAATTTTCAATTTAAAAATCTTATCTTTTTCAAAATCTTTTTCATTTTTCTTATTTATTTTCGAAAATTTTAAAAATCTTTTTCAAAAATCTTTTTCTTAATTTTATCTCATAATTTTCGAAAATATTATCAACAATTAATGTTTTGATTCAAAATTTTTCAAAGTTGTTACTTGCCTATTAAGAAAGGTTCATTCTTTAAATTTTAAAATCCTATCTTTTAGTTTCTTGTTAGTCAAGTAATCAACTTTAATTTTCAAAAATCAAATCTCTTTAATTTCCTTTTTAAATCTTTTTCAAATTAAATTTCAATCACATCTTTTTCAAAATTTGATTTCAAAATCTTTTTTAACTTCTTATCTTTTTCAAAATTTGATTTTCAAATCTTTTTCAATTAACCACTTAACTTTTCGTTTGATTCTTATCTTTTTCAAAACTGCCTAACTAACTCTCTACCTTTAATTTTCGAAAATTCCTTCCCTCTTTTTCAAAAATTTTATTTTAATTAACTAATTATTTTAATTTTAATTTAACTTCAATTTTAATTTCGAATTTTACATTTAAATTTAAAATATTTTTATTTTATTTTGTTAAACTTTTGAAATTCTCTCACCTCTCATCCCCTTCTACTTATTTATTCATCTACTAACACTTCTCTTCCACTCAAAATTCGAACCCCATCTCCCTCTCTGTGTTCGAGTTTTTCTCTTCTCCTTATCATATTCTTCTCTTCTTCTACGTACATAAAGGAACCTCTCTTTACTGAGGCAAAGAGGATCCCTATTATTTTCTGTTCTCTTCTTTTTCATATGAGCAGGAACAAGGATAAGAACATTCTTGTTGAAGCTGATCCTGAACCTGAAAGGACTCTGAAGAGGAAGCTAAGGGAAGCTAAAGCACAACTCTCTGGAGACAATCTGATAGAAATTTTTGAAAAAGAAGACAATATGGCTGAAAATAATAACAATGCAAGGAGGATGCTTGGTGACTTTACTGCACCAAATTCCAATTTACATGGAAGAAGCATCTCAATCCCTGCCATTGGAGCAAACAATTTTGAGCTTAAACCTCAATTAGTTTCTCTGATGCAACAGAACTGCAAGTTTCATGGACTTCCATCTGAAGATCCTTTTCAGTTCTTAACTGAATTCTTGCAGATCTGTGATACTGTTAAGACCAATGGGGTTGATCCAGAGGTCTACAGGCTTATGCTTTTCCCATTTGCTGTAAGAGATAGAGCTAGAGTATGGTTGGACTCTCAACCTTAGGATAGCCTGAACTCTTGGGATAAGCTGGTCAAGGCTTTCTTAGCCAAGTTCTTTCCTCCTCAAAAGCTTAGTAAACTTAGAGTGGATGTCCAAACCTTCAGACAGAAGGAAGGTGAATCCCTCTATGAAGCTTAGGAGAGATATAAGAAACTGACCAAAAAGTGTCCTTCTGACATGCTTTCAGAATGGACCTTCCTGGATATATTCTATGATGGTCTGTCTAAGCTATCAAAGATGTCATTGGACCATTCTGCAGGTGGATCCATTCACCTAAAGAAAATGCCTGCAGAAGCTCAAGAACTCATTGACATGGTTGCTAATAACCAGTTCATGTACACTTCTGAGAGGAATCCTGTAAGTAATGGGACGCCTCAGAAGAAGGGAGTTCTTGAAATTAATGCTCTGAATGCCATATTGGCTCAGAATAAACTATTGACTCAGCAAGTCAATATGATTTCTCAGAGTCTGAATAGAATGCAAGCTGCATCCAACAGTACTCAAGAGGCATCTTCTGAAGAAGAAGCTTATGATCCTGAGAACCCTGCAATAGCAGAGGTAAATTATATGGGTGAACCTTATGGAAACACTTATAACCCCTCATGGAGAAATCACCCAAATTTCTCATGGAAGGATCAATAAAAGCCTCAACAAGGCTTTACTAATGGTGGAAGAAACAGGTTTAACAATAGTATACCTTCTCCATCATCTTCTCAGCAACAGACAGAGAACTCTGAACAAAATACCTCTAATTTAGCAAACTTAGTCTCTGATCTGTCCAAGGCCACTGTAAGTGTCATGAGTGAAACAAGGTCCTCCATAAGAAATTTGAAGGCACAAGTGGGCCAGCTGAGTAAGAAAATCACTGAAACACCTCCTAGTACTCTCCCAAGCAATACAGAAGAGAATCCAAAGAGAGAGTGCAAGGCCATTGATATAACGAATATGGCCGAACCTACAAGGGAGGAAGAGGATGTGAATCCCAGTGAGGAAGACCTCCTGGGACGTCCAGTGATCAACAAGGAGTTTCTCTTTGAGGAACCAAAGGACTCTGAGGCTCATCTAGAGACCATAGAGATTCCATTGAACCTCCTTATGTCCTTCATGAGCTCTGATGAGTATTCTTCTTCTGAAGAGAATGAGGATGTTACTGAAGAGCAAGTTACCAAGTACCTTGGTGCAATCATGAAGCTGAATGCCAAATTATTTGATAATGAGACTTGGGAAGATGAACCTCCCTTGCTCATCAGTGAACTGAGTGGTCTGGATCAACTGACATTGCCTCAGAAGAAACAGGATCCTGGAAAGTTCTTAATACCTTGTACCATAGGCACCATGACCTTTGAGAAGGCTCTGTGTGACCTTGGGTCAGGGATAAACCTCATGCCACTCTCTGCAATGGAGAAACTGAGAATCTTTGAGGTGCAAGCTGCCAGAATCTCTTTAGAGATAGCAGAAAACTCAATAAAATAGGCTTATGGACTAGTAGAGGACGTGTTAGTAAAGGTTGAAGACCTTTACATCCCTGCTGATTTCATAATCCTAGACATTGGGAAGGATGAGGATGAATGCATCATCCTTGGAAGACCTTTCCTAGCCACAGCAGGAGCTGTGATAAATGTTAACAGAGGAGAATTAGTCCTTCAATTGAATGGGGACTACCTTGTGTTTAAAGTCCAAGGCTATCCTTCTGTAACAATGGAGAGGAAGCATGAAAAGCTTCTCTCAGTACAGAGTCAACCAAAGCCCCCACAATCAAACTCTAAGTTTGGTGTTGGGAGGCCTCAGCCAAACTCTAAGTTTGGTGTTGAATCCCCACATCCAAACTCTAAGTTTGGTGTTGGGAATCTATAAAATTGACCTGATTACCTGTGTGGCTCCGTGAGATCCCACTGTCAAGCTATTGACATTAAAGAAGCGCTTGTTAGGAGGCAACCCAATTTTTATTTATCTAATTTTATTTTTATTTTTATTGTTCTTTCATGTTTTACTAGGTTGATGATCATGTGGAGTCACAAAAACTACAAAAAAAATTCAAAAACAGGATGAAAAACAGCATTAAAAACAGAACACCCTAGAGAAAGGGCTTACTGGCGTTTAAACGCCAATAAGGAGCATCTGGCTGGCGTTTAACGCCAGAACAGAGCATGAAACTGGCATTAAATGCCAGAAACAAGCAGCATTCTGGCATTTAAATGCCAGGAATGCACCCTAAAGGAAAACTGGCGTTCAACGCCAGAAACATGCTACAGACTGGCGTTGAACTCCCAAAACAAGCATGGAAGTGGCGTTTAACGCCAAAAACATGCTGCAATCTGGCGTTAAATGCCAGGATTGCCTACTGAGGGCATTTACACGCCTAATTGGAGTAGGGATGATTAAAGTCCTTGGCCCCATTGGATCCCACAGGATCTCTTCAGCATCTGTGGACCCCACAGGATCTCCACATACCTCCACTCACCTTACCTCCTCATAATCCTATATTACCCTTTCCCAAGAACCCTTCACCAATCACCTCCAATTTCCCTCCAAAACCATCATACACCCACCTACACCCACCCACTCAAAATTCAAACCATCACTCCCTCCTTTTCACACATCATAACCACTTTAAACCCCCAGTAGCCGAACCCTTCCCACACCTCCATCTCCTCCATCTCTTCTTCTTCTCATCCTTCCTTTCTTCTTTTGCTCGAGGACGAGCAAACATTCTAAGTTTGGTGTGGAAAAAGCATTGCTTTTTTGTTTTTCCATAACCATTGATGGCACCTAAGGCCAGAGAAACCTCTAGAAAGAGGAAATGGAAGACAAAAGCTTCCACCTCCAAGTCATAGGAGATGGAGAGATAAATCTCAAGGGTCTATAGCTCAGTGGTAGAATATTTGACTGCAAATCAAGAGATCCCTGAGATACCTCAGGGGATACATTTTCCTCCACACAATTATTGGGAGCAACTAAAGGTGGAACATCAAGGGCACTCCATCATCCTCCATGAAATTAGAGAAGATCAAAGAGCAATGAGGGAGGAGCAACAAAGACAAGGAAGAGACATAGAAGAGCTCAAGGACATCATTAGTTTCTCAAGAAGGAAACGCCACCATCACTAAGGTGGACTCATTCCTTGTTCTTAAATTTTCTGTTTTTTTATTTTTGAGCTTTATGTTTATTTATATTTGTGTCTTATTACATGATCATTAGTGTCTAAGTGTCTATACCTTAAAGTCATGAATATGAATCCATCCTCTCTTAAATGAAAACTGTTTTAAAAACAAAAGAACAAGAAGTACAGGGTTTCAAATTCATCCTTGAAACTAGTTTAATTATTTTGATGTGGTGACAATACTTTTTGTTTTCTGAATGAATGCTTGAACAGTGCATATGTCTTTTGAAGTTGTTGTTTATGAATGTTAAATATGTTGGCTCTTGAAGAATAAGGAAAAAGGAGACATGTTATTTGATAATCTGAACAATCATAAAAATGATTCTTGAAGCAAGAAAAAGCAGTGAATACAAAAGCTTGCAGAAAAAAAAATAGCAAAAAAAAAAAGAGAAAGAAAAAGAAAAAGCAAGCAGAAAAAGCCAAAAGCTCTTTAAACCAAAAGGCAAGAGCAAAAAGCCAATAGCCCTTAAAACCAAAAGGCAAGGGTAAGTAAAAAGGATTTAAGGCTTTGAGCATCAGTGGATAGGAGGGCCTAAAGGAATAAAATCCTGGCCTAAGCGGCTAAACCAAGCTGTCCCTAACCATGTGCTTGTGGCGTGAAGGTGTCAAGTGAAAACTTGAGACTGAGCGGTTAAACTCGAGGTCCAAAGCAAAAACAGAGTGTGCTTAAGAACCCTGGACACCTCTAATTGGGAACTTTAGCAAAGCTGAGTCACAATCTGAAAAGGTTCACCCAGTTATGTGTCTGTGGCATTTATGTATCCGGTGGTAATACTGGAAAACAAAGTGCTTAGGGCCACGGCCAAGACTCATAAGGTAGCTGTGTTCAAGAATCAACATACTGAACTAGGAGAATCAATAACACTATCTGAATTCTAAGTTCCTATAGATGCCAATCATTCTGAACCTCAATGGATAAAGTGAGATGCCAAAACTATTCAAGAGCCAAAAAGCTACAAGTCCCGCTCATCTGATTGGAGCTAAGTTTCATTGATATTTTGGAATTTATAGTATATTCTCTTCTTTTTATCCTACTTGATTTTCAGTTGCTTGGGGACAAGCAACAATTTAAGTTTGGTGTTGTGATGAGCAGATAATTTATACGCTTTTTGACATTATTTTTACATAGTTTTCAGTATAATTTAATTAGTTTTTAGTCTATTTTTATTAGTTTTTAATTAAAAATCACATTTCTGGAATTTACTATGAGTTTGTGTATTTTTCTGTGATTTCAGGTATTTTCTGGCTGAAATTGAGGGACCTGAGCAAAAATCAGATTCGGAGGTTGAAGAAGGACTGCAGATGCTGTTGGATTCTGACCTCCCTGCACTCAAAGTTGATTTTCTGGAGCTACAGAACTCCAAATGGAGCGCTTTCAATTGTGTTGAAAATTAGACATCTAGAGCTTTCCAGAAATATATAATAGTCCAAACTTTGCCTGAGTTTAGACGACGCAAACTGGTGTTGAACGCCAGTTCCATGTTGCAGTCTGGCGTTCAGCGCCAGAAACAAGTTGCAAAGTGGAGTTCAACGCCAGAAACACGTTACAAACTGGCGTTCAACTCCAAGAATGACCTCTCCACGTGTAAACTTCATGCTCAGCCCAAGCACACACCAAGTGGGCCCCGGAAGTGGATTTCTGCATCAATTACTTGCTTCTGTAAACCCTAGTAACTAGTTTTTATAAATAAGATTTTTTACTATTGAGTTTTCATCTTTAGTTTCATCTTTAGATCACGTTTGGGGGCTGGCCATTCGGCCATGCCTGGACCATTATCACTTATGTATTTTCAACGGTAGAGTTTCTACACTCCATAGATTAAGGTGTGGAGCTCTGCTGTTCCTCAAGGATTAATGCAAAGTACTACTGTTTTTCTATTCAATTCAACTTATTCCGCTTCTAAGATATTCATTCGCACTTCAACATGAATGTGATGATCGTGACAAAGTCATCATCATTCCCCTATGAACGCGTGCCTGACAACCACTTCTGTTCTACCTTCGATTGAATGGATATCTCTTGGATATCTAATACAGGGGACCGAGTCCGAGTTATTAGCGTCTTCGTGGTATAAGTTAGAACCCATGGATGGCCATTCCTGAGATCCGGAAAGTCTAAACCTTGTCTGTGGTATTCCGAGTAGGATCTGAGAAGGGATGGCTGTGACGAGCTTCAAACTCGCGAGTGCTGGGCGTAGTGACAGACGTAAAAGGATAGTAAATCCTATTCCAGTATGATCGAGAACCGACAGATGATTAGCCATGCAGTGACAGCGCATTAGACCATTTTCACAGGAGGATGGGATGTAGCCATTGACAACGGTGATGCCCTACATAAAGCTTGCCATGGAAAGGAGTAGGATTGATTGGATGAAGACAGCAGGAAAGCAGAGATCAGAGGAACGAAAGCATCTCTATACGCTTATCTGAAATTCTCACCAATGAATTACATAAGTATCTCTATCTTAGTTATATTCTATTTATCTTTTATTCATCACTTTATAAAATTATTTGAATCCGCCTGACTGAGATTTACAAGGTGACCATAGCATGCTTCAAGCCGACAATCTCCGTGGGATCGACCGTTACTCACGTAAGGTTTATTACTTGGACGACCCAATGCACTTGCTGGTTAGTTGTACGAAGTTGTGAAATAGATATAAGATCTTGAACGTGCGTATTGAGTTTTTAGCGCCGTTACCAAGGAATGGAATGATCACGATTTCGCACACCAGACTCCCATCAATTTTATGTAATAATATATATTTGTTTCCATAACTTCGTTCTTATGTATGAATAACCTTAATGTAAATTGAACTAAGAGAATGATCTTTCGGTAAGGGAAGGTGATCGATTGAGATGATCTTTCGGTAAGGGAAGGGGACTCCCACCTTTTTATACTGGTTTGAGCTCAATACCTTCCATAAAAACTACAAGTTAAGAAAGTAAAAGTATAAAGAAAAGTTTGATTGTGATTATTATTTTTAAGGTTATTTTTCCTAATTTATGGTTATGTTGATTTTTCATAAGCATTATCATTTCTATTTGACTTGCCTATGTCAACGTTACATGCTTTCCTTTTATGCATAGTATGTTTTACGTTTTACCAGAAATGTTCATAATACGTGCCATGTCATATAATTTTTAAAATCCCATAAGTGGGCTGGAGATAGATATGGAAGTGTTACATAGCACTCCTATTGAGATCTTTTAAGTTCTCACCCTTCTTTCTTTCTCATACTATCTCTAGAGGAGCACGGCACGGGTAGAGATGACGTAGCGCCCCCGAGGGTGAATTCTAAGTATGATCCCTCAAAGCACGCCTGGGTAGTTACGACCACTACTATTGTGCTCCAAACTATCTACTTAGGTCGAGATTTTGTAAGAGGAGACCCCCAATTGCCTGTCATAACCTTCCTAGATACGATTGCTTCAACACCCAAGAAACGGTCACCCGAGGTGGTCTACCTCGAATCGGATTCTGAGACAGAGGAAGAGGAGTCCAACAGCCCTAGCCAGGAGAAGGACCCAATGGAAGAGGACCCAGAGAAGAAGTTGACCTTTCGCGGGAGTCCAAAGGTGGAATACGTGCCCTATTCTCCCACTTCAGCATCTTAGTTCACCCTACACAGCAGAACGGGATCTTCACCCAGCGAAAAATTGTTGGAAGAGGATTGCTGGTACCCCAATTCATGGGAGACTGAAAGGTCCCGACAAAAGATAGGATATGATATAAGGATGAGGGTTTCTTCGACGAGATTAGTTAGGACGTGTCAGGTCTTTCGTCATAGTTATGTTTAGGCACTTCCTTTTGATTAGGAAAAACCATACTCATGGAAATCTGGTTGTTATTTTATTTGCTCAAACTTGCTTGTGTGTGTTCAACTCCATCTTTTAGATCATTTATTGATTTTTCCCAAAACTACATGCATACTCCCCTTCTTTCTTGCATAACGATTGAGTCAATTTGCTTTCCAAGAGAGTGACACCCTATCTAAAGGCCTGCAAGGATAGGATTTGGCTTAGGGTGTTACATGTGTTCTGAATGAAATTATTTGCAACAAGATATTGATATCATCAACCAAGCAAAAACTTAAAAATGCCTTTTGTAGAAGTATATAGATGCAAATTGGAATGATAATGAGGAGGCATTGACATCTATGAATATTTAAGATCAGATTCAATTATTGCTAATGTGATTTGCTTTGAATTTACAGTTACAATATGTGATTTATTTTATGTATTAAAGATATGGTACTGTAATTTTGTAGATTTGGGTTGTTGTAAGTTATTTGGATATAGACATATTCTGTTAAAATATTACTTGCTGAATTTTTATATTCTAATTTTTTTTAAGTAATTTACAATTTAAGCTGTAACTTTATTAGTAAAGAGTGAAGCTTATGCTCTAATTAAGAATTTTTAGTTTATGACTTGAGGAATTGATGCATGTATTTCTAATGGATGGTTTAGGAGAAGAAGCTTTGTGAAGAATTTAAGCTAAATATTTTGTTTTCGTGATTTTTTTCTATATAAACTGTATTTGATCAATGGTGATTGTTTAGGATTTTTTGGGATCTTTTCGAGTAAATATGAACTAATTGTTCTTTTTTCTTTTTATATGGGTCCCGAATATATTGATTTCAAAGTGCCGCTTCCGATGGAGTTGATGGAATTGATGGAGTTGGTTGTGTTGGGAGAAGAACCTTCACTCGAGATTTAAGGTAAATAATTCTACTACTTACTTATATGTATGGAAATTATTTTTAACTTGATATTCTTTGTCTATGTTTGTAATATAACTAATATTAATTATTACTCCAATTATTAATTTTTTTTTAGTTTTTGTATACTGTATATGTATTTCAAACTTTATTAGAAAAGCATGTAATCCTTTTATTTGGATGTACAATTTTATCTTAATTTAGAGAATTCAATGTTGTTAAAATCCTTTACACCTTCATGACTACTTTAACTAAAAAATTAACTTTCAAGAATACGAGAATATATAGCTCTGTGTGTAATCCCAAAATTTAAGGTGAATCATTTTACTCTTTGCATATGTCTATATAAATTATGGTTAATTTATTATTTTTTGTGTGTGCTTGTAATATTTATTTTACTCTAATCTATTTGTATTATTAACTTTTATTTTTGTTTTTATTTTCAACCATATGTCTTTTTAACTTTAGGAAAAATATGAATTAATTGTTCTTTTTTTTATGTTGGAATTTAAGTACACTGATCTCAAAGTGCCGCTCTTAGCGGAGTTGACAAATTAGTAGAGTTGATTGTTTTGGGAGAAGAACATCCACCGGAGATTTAAGATAAATAATTTTGGTCCTTACTTATGTTTATGTAAATTATTTTTAACATATTATTCTTTGTGTGTGTTTGTAATATAATACTCTAATTACTGTTTTCTTTTTTTAATATTTCTATAATATACATGTATTTCTAACTTCATTAGAAAAATAGATAATCCATTTATTTACATGTATAAATTTATCTTAATTTTGAGAATTCGATCTTGGTAAAATTTTTAAACATGTTTTTCTTATTATATTTTTTGTGCATATTAGCATTTTAATTTTGAATCATAAATATTTATTAGTATTTTTCTATGATGCATGGACCCTGACACGAACACGGGACACGACACGATACAGAACACGCCGACACGCGAATTTTAAAATCTTATAAGACACGGGGACAAGCATACATATAAAATATAAAGTATTTTTTAGATAAATCATAATAATATTTTGATATTTTATTAATATTAAAATATAAATTAATTTTTTAATTATTTTTAATGTCTTATTTTAATTATATCAAGTATTTAAAATATTTTTTATTTAAATAAATAATAATAATATATACTATATCTAAATTTATTTCAAGAATATTTGTTAAAAATAAGACTGGTCATGCTGACACGTGATGGTATTTAGGTGTGTCCAAGCGTGTCCGGTGAAGAGTTTTTTATTTTTTATTAAGACACAGTTTGGACACAGCAGACATGCATGTCAGACAAGTGTCGGTGAGTGTCGTGTCTGAAATGTGTCCGACACACGGACATGGCAACTCAGCGAAGTGTCCGTGCTTCATAGATATTTTTAAATATAATTTAATCTTCTTTTTATTTGTAGATGAAAATAGAAGGAATGGAATAAAGAAAGAATATAGGAGAAAGAGAATCATTCATTGTAGCAGAGGTGATTTCTCTATTTTCTACTCAACTTTAATTTCTAATTACTTGCCATACCAATCCATATCTTTTTCTGATACCACAAATAACATGTTGCTTTGATCACCATACTATAATATCCAACTATCAATACGTTTGGTGGTCATGAATTAACAAATAATTGTTATTTATTTATCAGAACAACAGAAATTGTAGTACTAAGTATTCAACTATGAAGGGTTCAGCAGTAACAACAGTGGATTCACAAACATTTCTGTTGGTTCGAGGCCATCACTTCAATAGTAACAATAAATTCGAGTAACATGGAACACACAGAAGGGTTAAGGTCGAAAAAAGAATATAATAAACAGTAATTGAGCTTTTGTGATTGTGACTTACGTAGTCCCAGTTCAACTCAATAATAATTTAAAATAAAAAAGTTCAAGAGTAAAAATTTTTGCTGTTAACATTTTAATTCCAAATTATTTTTGGGTTAATATGGGATTGAATGAGCCACAATCATAGAACGTCTATTGTTGTTTCTTATATTTCTTTTCTACCTTTACAATTCTACATGTTCTATAATATTCGAGTTTGCTGTTTTTGATAAAATGATTGTTTTAGACTATCATAAATGTTCCTGGATCTACTAGTATTACGTTTGAACCCTTTATGGTTGAACACTTGGTCCTGTCACTTCTGTTGTTTTGATGAATAAATAACAAAGATTTATTAGTTTTTGATTATCAAATGTATTGATGATTGGATATTACTTATTAGAATATGGTGATGAAAGAAAAATATTATTTGTAGTATCAAGAAAGAATATAGATTGGTATAGTGGGTAAATAGAGACTACAGTTGGATAAAAAAGAGAAACTCACTATAATAATATAGTGGTTTTGTTAATTGTAATGGTCATTAGATATTTTAGATTTAATTTTTTGGGACAAACTCGGACAATTTTGGGTTAAAAAGAATATTAAGAACCATTTTTAAATAATATCGATTTTTATCTCTCAATAGTATATACTAAAAATATTATAGTTTAATCATTTCAATAACTATGCAATATTCACCCACATGTAACTTTGACAACATTTTTCAATAAAGCATAGGAAAAAAAAAGGAAAGGTAAAGTAATATGCTTTCGTTTCTCTATTTCTTTTTCCTTTATGTTAAGGTTTAGATTAAAAAATAGTAATTGATGAAATATAATAAGTTTGTGCGAATTTTTAGTTTGTCTTTTTTTTTATCTTTAATTAGCATATAAATAAAATCAAAAGTTAAAATAATTGTATTTTTAAGTCATGTATTTCCGCATCTCTTTATATTTTCAATGCTATCTCATAGATTTTTATTAGCGAAATGTATGTGCATGTTAAAGGAATATTTTTTGTCATAGGACATTGAAATTTGAAGAGAGTGCATGTGCATCTTGAAATTGAAATGCAAGTACATCTTGAAAAAATACTTTTAGTTATAGATGAAATGATATTTGTTTTTATAAAAATATTTAAACTATCATATTTTGGTGATATTAAAATTTTACTGTTTTTTTAGTTAAAAATAATAGAGTAGATATATAGTTTAATTATTTTTTAATATATGGTATTATAAAGATTTTTTAAGCAAATAGTAACTAAGATGTTTTTTATCCGGGCATTGCACCGTCTCTGCTAGTATATATATATTTGGACAGAGGTCATATTTATTTATTTTCAGTAAAAGGATAGTTTTGGCACTGGAATGGGGCCTGGGCCTAGTTTTCTTTGCTGAAGAAAGTTAAGTTAGCCTAGCCTAATAAGTTTCCAAAAACCTAAGTGGAGAGGATATCTTTTGCAACGCGAAAAGCGCGAAAAAGTAAAAAAAAAATAAAATAAAATAAAATCATTATCCAACTCACTTCCATGTCGTCGCTGATTCTACTGAGACCCTCCCCGGTGGCGGTGGCGGTGGCCGCCACCCCCACCACTGGCGGCGTTCCTCTAACACCAACTTTCACTTCCGCAGCACCTCCACGTCAGAAATCCTCTCCTCCTTCAAAACGCTCCACCAAAACCAACAGCAACCACATCATACCCATAACACCACCCACTCCGTCGCCGTCAACGACATTCACAACAGAAGGTTCTAATTCCTCTTCCGTTCCTCTGAAGAAGGTTCTGGTTCCCATCGGCTACGGCACCGAAGAGATGGAAGCAGTTATCTTGATTCACGTTCTGCGCCAAGCTGGTGCTGACGTCACTGTAGCCTCCGTGGAGCCTCAGCTTCAAGTTGAAGCTGCTAAGGGCACCAAATTGGTCGCTGATACCTCCATTGAAGCATGCTCTGATCAAATTTTCGATCTTGTCGTTTTACCTGTTAGTTATTACTTTTCTTGGTTTTTTAAGTGATTTCATGACACAAGTATAATTACTATGCAGAGAAATAAAGAAAGGGTTAATTGATTTTTAAAATTACATTTTTGCATTTTATTTATAGGATGATATATCATTATGCTTATATATTTACTTGTAAAGTATTTCATAGTATTATGATATATGAATTTTTTATGAAAAAGGTTCAAACCAAGTTTCATGATGAATTCACAATTAGGCAGCATATCGCATACCAATTCATCTACGTACCGAAACGTCATATGTATATTTTACACACAAAATATTTTACATATGGCTACATATCTGTTTCGTATCGGAACATATTGTATTCCATGTAACTATGGTTCAAACTCTTTTCAAGACATGGCTATAGTGAGTAATTGTGTGGCTTGTTTGCATTGCAGGGAGGAATGCCTGGCTCAGTGAGGTTAAGGGATTGCGAGGTGCTGCAAAAAATCACATGCAAGCAAGCTGAGGAAAATAGGCTCTATGGTGCTATTTGTGCTGCTCCAGCCATTACCCTTTTGCCATGGGGTCTACTAAGGAGAAAGAAGGTACTAAACTTGGTTGGATCAATATCTGTTACTGTTTGAGGGTTTTACTTAGGTTAACAATGTATTTGCATGGCTAATTTTCTCTAGCGTGTTATGCAAGACTACATGTCACCCTGCATTCTTTGACAAGCTGCCGACATTTTGGGCCGTTAAGTCAAATCTTCAGGTTTCAGGAGGGCTTACAACGAGCCGTGGACCTGGAACTACTTACGAGTTTGCTTTATCCTTGGCCGAGCAGCTGTTTGGGGAGTCCGTTGCCAAGAACATTGCAGGATTGTTGGTAAAGTGTTTGCTTGATCCTAGCAATAATGGCAATAAAACTCAATTACGAATTTTTTTAATTATCTGATGTAGAATTCTAAACTGGATTCTATTTCCATTTATTTTATGATTTATTCAAAAGCCTCAAATTGTAATCCAACTATCCAGTGCTAGGTTTTAGCAGGCTGTACTGCCAACCAACTAGATGTTATTAGATAGTTGAACTAGTTGAAGTGAAGAATGTTAACTAGAAGTAGAAATGGGGAAAAGTGATTACCAACAGAAAAGGAGGAGCAGAAGAAATTAAGTTGTAGAGTGACAAATCTGCTTAAATCTATGTATTTCATTCTAGATCCTAAACTTTTATTGTAATTTTCTTTCTTAGAAAAGTATGGTGTGTCTAAAGTTCTATGTCTGACCAAATTACCCTCCCCCTCTCTCTTTTTTTATTTTTCAGTTTATGAGAACTGCCGATGATAATGCAGTGAAGGAGTTCAACAAAGTTGAGTGGTCTGTTGACCACCATGCCCCTAGTGTAATTTACTGTCATATCATCATAATTTGGCAAGACTTCTGCTGTATCATCCTTCTGCGACATGTATCTTAACTATAAGTTATGATATTCAGGTTCTTGTACCAGTTGCTCATGGGTCTGAAGAGATTGAAGTTGTGACTCTGATCGATATTCTACGGCGAGCAAAAGCTAATGTCATAGTTGCATCCATTGAAAAGACTCATGAAGTTTTAGCTTCCAAAGGAACCAAAATTGTTGCTGATGTATTAATTAGTGATGCTCAAGAGTCCTCACATGATTTGATAATTCTACCGGTAAGATAAATTTCTGGAAATATATATGAAGACAGCTACACTTTTTATTGTGCTGGTATTCTGTACCCTTGAAGTCTACACTGCACAAAACAAATAAATAAATAAATAAAATCATAAAAACTGCATGGAGCATAGGGTGAAAACCGAGAATGAATCATCACATACTTACACCTGCTATCGTTATTTTGCTGGGATTAGAGTAGGGTTGATTATCGCAGTTGATTGAACAATTGCTTTAGCTTATGGAACTCAATGGACGATTATTTTTTTTTGTCCCACGTATAATTTGTAGTTGCTTATCATGAATTGTTTAGGGAGGTACTGCTGGAACTGAAAGGCTAAGCAAATCTAGAATTCTGAAAAAGCTCCTTAAAGAACAGAACTCAGCTGGAAGAATATATGGGGCTATCTGCTCTTCGCTTTCCATTCTGCATAAACAAGGTTTACTGAAGGTATTTGACATGCTACTGTTCATATTCCTGATAAGTAACGCCCTATTGAAATGATGAAATTTCTTGTTACAGAACAAGAGGGCTGCAGCTCATTCGTTGATTATCGATAAAGCTGAAGATGAAGCAATCAATGGTGCTGCCGTAGTTATTGATGGCAAACTAATCACTAGTGAGGGACTTTCTACTGTAACTGATTTTGCTTTGGCTGTTGTAAACAAACTATTTGGTAATGGAAGAGCAAGAAGTGTAGCAGAAGGCCTTGTTTTTGAGTATCCTAACAGTTAGGGCATCTGATTTAAAATACTTATAGAGGAGGTGGAAAAAAGTTATATCTAGGGCGTGTATGGTTGGAAGTAGTAAAATATGGTGGAAATTTTCATGGTGGAGCTCACAAGTAAAGTTACACATGAAGTTCATCCAGGAAAATTTGCCCTTTATTTTCACTCTCCAACCGAACACACCCTTAGTCTAAAGAGACGAGGACCATACCGTGTCCAATAGCTTCATATTATGAGTTGTTTGTTCCATATCACTTCACAAAACATGGATAAGTTGAAGTTGCTTGGACAAATCTCTGATGGATTTGTAATCTTGTACACAACCATGTTGATATCACTTATCAGAAAAGTCTATGATCTGAATATGAAACGGTTCATCGTTTCATCCATGTTGATGGTAACAATTTGGCATCACCATCTTCCTTGAGTGTCATCTTTATGGAGAGGATGTTGCTGACTCGGATGGGAATGCCATTTGCCAGTGACTCAAACCGGAGCTTCTCGGATTTTACTATGTAATGTGTGTGGAAGAGTAAATTAGAACAGATTCAACTTTCTAATGTGTCTTTGAGAGGTAGTATTCAAAGTTGAAACTCTTCATGGTTCACTGATTTCTTCTCTTTATAAAGCTCTGAATTTTTCAGTTTAGAAAGGTTTGTTAGCAACTTATTTGTTCATATCTAATCTTATTTCTTATTTAAGATGAAATGAAAATGTTGCATTTGTAAGCTTAGGCCAAATGACGAATGTATTGTAATAATAAAAAATGATAGGTTAGAAAGGGAGATTGAAATAATTTTCTCATATTCTTTTGGAAGTCCTTCAATAACTTCCAGTTAGTGTTAAATCAAGAAGGACACCTACTTGTCTTTGATAAGCATATCAGAATTCAGAATAATAAAAGTGTTGTCTTATATTTTTGGAATTGATTTAACTTGAAATGAAAGGAAATAAATTGAATTAGAAATGAATGAATGTTTAGAATCAATTATGTAAAAGAGAAATTGATGCAATGATTTTACTTTATATTTTTATTTTTTGTTTACCACAATTTTCTACCACCATTGCTAAGTGTGCTAATAATTGCAACCATCGCCGTCAGACCATTGCCTCTGGTGGCTGGACCGCTGTCGGATTCTTTTAGGCCCTCAATCCCTTATGTTTTATATTCATACATAATGGATAAAAATGACTCTTATATTTAGTAATGTTACATATTCAAGTCTTTTATTAAAGTCCAACTAAGTTAAACAATAAAACTTACAATAATGTTAGCCATAATTAATTTTTGTTATATTAGACTAATTTGGTTAACAAAAAGATTTGGATGTGTAATATTATTCTATATTTAACACACCAAATCGTTTTAATCCCAATTAAATTTTCCAAAAGATGAGAAAATCTGTGACAAATGTTTAAGTAAATTCATAGTATTTACAAACCAAACTTAGATTGATTAAGTCACTCGTCTATTTAAACAAGTGTCGAGAGATACCGTAAAAAACCAAAATTCATAGTATTTAGAAGTCAATTTAATTTCTATGTTTTATCCATTCCAAATAAATAATTTGATTTTGAAATTAAATCAAACCCGTTTAATACACTCTTAAATAAATGACAACGAAATTGGTGGGACTCCATATCTGGCCTTTGGTATATCTTGCAATATGAAGTATATCATTTATAAAATCAAATTTTAATTGTCATTTTCTCATATACTTTTGGTTCTGTTTCCAAAAAGGAAGAAGGAGACCAAATATAAGCCACATCAACACACTTTGGTTTTTGGGTATTAACATCAACACTTGTTCAAGATGACACCCCTCCTAATCAGCATTTAACTTTGAGAATTGATAAATCAAGATTACATATAATGACAAGACGACAACCAAATTATTTTTTTAGGATGTTCATTATGTTGACCTTTGATAAGTACTTGAAATAAAATGTAATTGTAACCAAAATTCCAGACGCAACACACTCCTTTTTCTTGACCCAAAAAAGGAATTGTGTGTTGTGACTGCAAATTGAATTCAGCAAAAAGGGGTTGGAAACTTAAACGGGAACTTAAAAGGGACAATACAAATATCCAATTTAATTCGCTTGTCTCAACATCCTCCAACATAAGAAAATAGAACTAGCATTCAACCAAATACAAATAGTTTATTATACAAGATGCAAGTTTTTCTAATGTACATCTCAACTCTCTCCTACTTCCTATACATAAGAAAGCTACCACCCCTATTATCTATGTAGGACTCAATTCCAATTACATCAGACACATGAAAATTATATATCATATTTATGTGGAACCAACATAAAATTTAATGGTTGAAATTCTTCTACCGGAAGAATAGACTCCTCCCACTAAAAGAGCATAATAAGAACTTTTTCCACATGCAATAGTCCAATCCTAGTGACATAAAGATGCCTTCCTTTTTATAGCAGTCGCTTTAAACAAAGACCAAATTTGGTCTACCATGGACCTGTAACTGTCCTTCTCAAGCACTGTCTTTTATTTCCCAATGGCCAAAATGAAGAATCCATATTCTGCCAAAAATAAAACATGTGAATTTTTCTTTTCTTTTTCTTTTTATTTTCAGTCTTATATTAAGAATTATAAATTATAATCATATAAATCCAAGAAGTCACCCTCCGTCCCAAGTCCCAACCCAATATATATAAAGCAAAATAGATAACTTACCTGATTTTTCTGCATTTCCATCATTTCTTCCTGTATTAAAGAATATTAAAGAAAATTAGTCAAAAAAATATTACAAAAACCACAGTTGAAAACAAAATTATTATTGAGGATGTATTGCACAGTGACAACATTTAACATACCTGCTTTTTTTGCAATTCTTTGTTTATTTCCTTAAGCTTCTGAACTTCAGCTTCTAGTTCAAAAGTATAGGCCTGCGAAAAATCGATAGAAACAGAATTTAACAGTTGCTTGCACTATGAAACATGAAACATCAAACCAATTTTCTCTTAATGCTGATATCTAAGACAAGGAAGAACATAAGAATTTAATGTGTTTCCTATTTACAAGAATGCATAATTTGATAATTTAGAATTAGAAGGCTAACCTGCTTGCGAGCCCTTGACCTTGCAGCTGATTCTCTATTTTTGATCATTCTCCTCTGTCTCCTCTCCACAACTTTCTCTATAGCACTGCACTTCCTTCCCCTGTTGATTACATAGGGAACCGGTGACAACGACATTGAAGAAGTATCCACACTGCTCTTGGCAATCATGTCCGGTGACATTTTATTTGCAGGAGTGGCACCCGGAGCTGTTACATTGGTCGGGACTAAACCAACAATTCCAACACTCGCCAGCCCATTACTTTGAACTACTGCGCCATTCATCGAACGCTCCGGCACTCCAATCATCCCACCCCTTGTGCCAGGGCTAGCAAGCTGAGCATTGTTCAACATATGCATAGGAGAAGCAAAAGCCACATTTGAAGGCTTGGGGAAAAGGGGTGGCGGCTGCGGGTGCTGCTGCTGTGTTTGTTGCTGCTGAGTATGGTTCGAGTTTAGCGACAGAGGAGGAGGAGGAGGCTTGGGAACCAAGTTATTACCAAGATTGTTCCCATTACTTCTATTTGGTTGTTGAAAACCAAGAAGTAAACCATTGCTATTGTTTGATCTAGCAAAGTCACCACCACCATACCAACCATTGTTGTTAGCATCAGGCCTTGCCATTTGTTGAGCTTGTTGAGGAGCATCTTCTCTCACAACACCAGCTCTCACCAAGAACTCCTCCAATGTCATTTCTCCTAATGCTGGTTGCCCTTGTGTTTGAGGCACAGATGAAACCCCATTGCTACCTCCATCTTTGGCTCCGGCTCCAGTGCTGCTGCCACTGCCACTATCTTTCATCAAATCCCTCCAAACCTCATCAACTGTTTTCTGACTAAGAGTCCTTGGAAGCGTCAAAGAGCCTTGTCTTTGCAAGTTCCCATTCAGGTTGTTGGAATCACCACCACTGGCGCTGGCATTTATACTGGCTGAAGAAAACGCCAACGCCTGAGACTCCTCGGCAGTCCATATATTCTTCAAGAGCTCATCCATGTTCATGGATCCAAAATCCTTCCCAAACCCCCCTATTGTGTTCTGGAACTCGTCAAAAGTAAGCGAATAAACCGAAGGCTGCCTCACCAGAGTGACATTTGCCGGTGGTGGCTTCCCACCCATTCTATCACCATTATTGGTGGGGTTATCACCATAGCCCCTGAAGTTCATTTTTTTATTGAGACCCCACTTTTTTTTTCCTTTTCTCCTTCTAAAACTTGAAGTGGAAGCAAAGAGTTTAACTTAAGCAAACAATGTCTTACGTATCAATCATTCCCAAGTAGATCATATGGTATTTTCAGCGTGCTTTGGAATGATTATCCTTCTGATTCAGATCTAACTATTCACAACACTGAAGAAAAACATTAAATTAACAAAGTTACTTGCAGCAGATAATTAAATCAAACCCTTAAAACTCCTACCCCACGCTATATTATAGTCTACAAAAACCAATAATCAAGTATACATTAAAAGTAGAAAGGAGAACAAAAAAAATCTTTCAGGTAGTAGAGTTCTGTCTCAAATTAAAATATCTGAAGTGAAACTTAGATACATGTTAAGTTAAACAGTTAAAACATCTTGTAACAGTTTGAGAGTTATAAATGCAACCGCCTCTGCAAGAATCCAAAGCAGTTGGAGAACGGTAAAGTAAACATTGATTATTACCCAATAGAGAGTATAGAAATATCAGATCAACACTTCCACTTTTTATGCTGCATCAGATCCACACTACTCTCACTCAACTCATTGCCTTTTAAGAAATTCACAATTTCACACTTTAAAGAGGTTAAGTTTTTTGTCCGAATTTGGTTGGTTAAATTAGATTTGAGTTGGTCACTTAACTAGTACTACTTACTTAGCTCAAATCTGATGTAAATGGAACTTAAAATTTATTCATATTTTTTCTAACAAAAACCCAACCTTTTTTCTCCGAGTTAAACCACTTAAACTGGAAAAAGAAACCACAAAAAAAATCTCTCCGATGCGTCACTCAACCCCTAAAGACCTGCTTTTTATTTTATTTAATCCATAAATTAACTAATTAATTAGTTAATTAATTAATTAAATAATTAATTAAATAATTATTAGATTATCTTCCAGAATTTCACGCCCAATTATGGAAAGTCTTTCCCCTTTTGCTCAACCACTCTCATCCGAAAACTAAACAACTCGCAGCGAAGAGGAACTCCAAATTCCTCAGTTTCTCGCCATAATCGAGCTTCGCCGATATCGTAAACCCCAAATTTGGTCAAATTAAAAAAAAAAAAAAAAGAGTCAAAATGTCTCGAAGAAGATTTTGACAAACTTAAAATGTTAATTAAATAAGAGTTTAATCACACGAGAGACAAAATAATAATAATAATTTAAAAAAAAAAGAATAAGA